>NW_024039349.1:835000-935242 GCF_016077235.1 Cyprinodon tularosa
GTTGGCAGCTGCCAGAGAACCACCTCATTTTACACTGGGATGGCTTATCTCTGTATTTGCATTGTAAGCTTCTCTCATTAATTCTCATTTTAAGGATAAAATTGCAAGCGGGAACTTATTTTCTATGAATATACAACTTTGTAGCAGAGGTTGGACACAGCTCTGCTGAGTGTTTAGCTTAAAAAAACATGACCATCATGCTGGTGCACCTGAAATTACCATATCGCAGGAGAGCACCCCGCTGGATCCCATGCATGTGCAGCTTGTGCCATGCAGTTGTACTAAAGCATTGCACAGACTGTTTCCCAATAACAGCAAACCAGAAAAAGACATATAAAGAAATAAAGTGAGCACAAAGCAAAAATGAAACAGCATATGTGATTTGAAAAAAGTTTATTACTGAAATCAACAAGCAGTAAACATTTTTTTGAGTATTAAACAAATTCAGATTCCCCTTAAGGTAAAGGAGATTGTACTGTCTGTACTTTAGGTTTTGATGATCAATTCAGTAAACATATTAACTGTTTACTGAGTGGCCTCAAGACCTACACATCCCTGAAAACCACAGGGGAGTCCAGTTTGTCTGCTCTTATAAAACAGTAACCAGAGGCTCTTCCTCTCTTTTATCTCATCTTGTTTACAGGAAGAAATCTAATATATAAAATTTTCTAGGTTTTTTGTCTGTTTCTGCACCCCCTCCCTTCCTCAAACACACACACACACACACACACACACACACACACACACACACACACACACACACACACACACACACACACACACACACACACACACACACACACACACACACACACACACACACACACACACACACACACACACACACACACACACACATTCAAATCTCTCCATAGTGAAGACCATGCATTGTCTCCCATTGACTCCATTGATTTTAACTAGTGCATACTCAGTTCACACCTCAGTGCTAAATGTAACCCCTTCTGATAGACATACATGGGTACCTTAAAACTGGCACTATCACATCTGCTTTATTTTTTCATCTAAAAAAAACAATTATTTAACAAGAGGAAATAGTGATTAAAATGTTACGTTTGTGTAAAAGTGCTGTGATTATTTTTTAAGTAACTGCTTGATAAAATTAAGCATTTTACCAACTAGTTATTTGTTCTTCTGTTTTTTTTTGTCAGTACTTGACATGTCCTTTAACCAAATACTTTTTTACTCATACTTGAATGATTTCTTAGACAGCTGCTCTTCCCTTTTCAAAGTAAAATTATGTTAGGATAGTGCTACTCAAGTACAACTTTTGCGTTTTCTACTCACTTCTGGTCCTGGTAACTATGATGGATGAGATGGTGCAGTAGATGAAAGGGCTGGTACGTGATAATAAGGACGAGACATATGAACTTATCAAACCACATGGAGATCAAGGTGACTGATTGCTAGGGGGAAAGGGAGTTGTATAGGATGGAGCAAAAGCTAGTATTGAGGTTTTATATTGAAAGGGCTTAAGTTGTAGTGACTGAAGAACTTAAGCTGGCTTTGGGCACCTCTGATCTCCTGGCTCTGACTCCTAATCATGTCTTTGAAAGCGGCTTTTGCTTCGCTCTCTGGATTATCTTTCCTTCCTTTGTCTGTTCGGTTGTGATCTCCTGCCTGTCCTCCGACCTCCAAGATATCAGAGTCTGGGACACTCTGCAGTACCCTCCGTGTCTTGTTGGCAGCCAACCGGTGGGTACCAACCTCATTCTCTGGGCTCAGACCAAACTAAAATCCCAGGTTAGTGACTCAGAAGTTTGTATTTTTTTATTGTTCTGAGCTTGACACTACCAAGCTTTGAAACTACATACATTAAGAGGTTGGCTAAGACTGTACTGTGTGGGGATATTAGGGTTCTTGAAGTCCCTAAGAATGTGACAAATGATTTTAACTTGGATAATGAACAAGTCCAACTCGGAGCATCCAGTCTGTGGTTATGCCAGAGAAGGCGTATATTTTAGGTTGAGGAGCTCCTCAAAGTATTCCACCATCCAAGGATGGCTACCCACTCCCACTAAAAACAGTGTTAGTAAAGCACTGATACAGTCAGAGACTTCCCCACTACCTAAAGGTGTAGGGATGTGACCCTCTCATCCACCGAGGTGAACTCCTACATGACACAGATGAGCTTGTGGGAGAGAAGTTAAGTAGACCCATATCAGCACTTAGTGCCCGAATAATCCCAGAGGCACTATTGTAAGGGGCTTAACCGCCCTTGGAAGGGTCTCCCAGGACAAACAGCTTTTGGTGGTGGGCCACTCAAACATTAGTTCAAAAGCCTTCATGATGACTACAAAAATGAGGCCTGTGATACTGCTTGATATGGCGGGGGCGAACCCTCAGCCTGGAGCCAGATTTGGGTATGAGGTTTGTCAGCAAGTGTGTGGGTATTGAGTAAAATATTGCAGGATCTGGCCAGACCATGCCCATATGAGAGAGACCATTCCCAAATGGGCCCACTTGCAGGGCAAACCATGGGTGAGGCTTACTGTAAAACACTTAAACTTGATGATTACAACAGTAGACACACATTGTCTAGGTATGATAAGTTGACAAATTAGCAGTTAATGTTAGAACTAATATTTATTGCCTTAAGGTTTTGTTTGAGCAATGCATATAATGTAAAGGCAGGAAAGAATAGAAATGAAGCAGGAGAAGGACCAACTAGAGCTTTTTTACACACACAAACCAGGAAACAGAGGTGGGAGTGTTTGCTCTCTTTACTGATCTTGAGAGGTAAGGCAGCCATTGCCAGTCAGTCTTATTTATTGAATTACAGCAGCCCCAGTGGAACCAGCTGGCCCACCAGCTCCAAGCAGTCTAGTTCTGGGAAAGAGACCCACACAGATGTGTAAAAAAAGGACAGGACAGGATAGGAGGGAGAAGGGAGAGCATCTCTAACTAGGTACACAAGCAGACACACAAACACAAATCATTTCCATAGAAGTCAGTTAAAGCTACAGTGTGTAATTTTCAGCGACATCTAACGTCCAGACTGCAGACTGCAGCAAAATGAACGTCTCCCCCCCACCGCTTCTCCCCCCCAACAGTACGGCAAGCGTTAGGGGACAAAATGTCTTCCACGACGTCGGAATCACCTACCTTCTCAAGTGATGAGGTTTGTTTACATAGATAATTTTACAGATAGTATTTCATTAGTCTGTGTAGGGTATAGATTTCATGTAGACTTTAGATAATAAATATACCCGTTATTTTTTCTACATCGTTGTGACGTTTTGGTGAGCTGCTTTGCATGGTGATATAAACAGACGAAGTAATTGTAGTCATTAGTTTAACAGCGAGATTGTGTTCGCTGGAAGAATATATATTCCCCGTTTACAGAGTCCAAGTCTTGTTTGTGGCACGGGGGTTACAAGGCGAGGAAGAGGGCGAGGGCAGAGAGGCCGGGGTGGGCGAGCAGCTAGGGCCAGGCGAGGGAGGGGAGCCAGCGGGGTGAGAGCAGAGGAAGAAAGGCTTGAAGATCTCCAAAGGAGCCGGAGAGAAGTAACCGAGGTATATATCCAGAAAATTATTTTACAGAAAATTACTGAATCATTACCTGTGAAACGTCAGGGACGTTGCTGAATAAGTATACTGGAGAGTAACAGCATCATCACGCAGCATGTTATTGTTTTAGACAGGTCTGAGCATTCTGTACTCCAAAAACTGCAGTGATATTAGACAATTGTGTGTGTAGGATTAATTACCTGTCCAAGAGAAAACTGGCAACTTGAGCGTCACTTTGAAAACCTTTTTCCTCCATCAGTGACTTCCATCGTGTAAATGCCGTGCCAATGTTGATCCGTGTTTTTTGTCGTTTCTTGTCACGCTTGCGTTTATTCTCGTCGTGTTTCCGCTTCTTAGATGACGGGGGTTCGGTGTCCGCCGCTTTTCGTTGTGATACAGAGTAGGCATGATCCTCCATTCGTCTGATGTTTGGCCACACAGTGCCAAACAGTTTGCAAAGTCACTCGCGCCTGCCGCCTTGTTCACCTTTCTTGTTACTGAGGCGCAGTATACCTGCTTCTTCTTCTTCTTTGGTTTCAGGCAGACTAAACGCTTCTCAGGCATAGTACTGCCATCTACTGTTCAGTACCGTCTCAGTTAATCTCTCTCAACTTGCCGTAGTTATTTTCGAGCGTAATGGGCGATCTCGCAATCGCTAGTTTGTTGCCTCTGCGCTTGCCGTAGCGCAAAGATGTCAGCCTCCATGGCTGCGAGACCCGCTCCTATGTAATTATAAATAACGAATTCTAAGGCAACGCAAATATTATGGTTAAATGGCTGAGCTCATAGGTGATGATAAATAACATAGTTATGTATAATATATTAAATTTCTGACTTTATATCCCTGTAATTATTACACACTGTAGCTTTAAACCTTCACAAAATGTAACCTGATTTGTGTCGTGATACAGGAATTCTTTTTTTTTTTTTCTCACACAATAATTACCTATAACATAAACATCATATGTTAGTAAACGGTCGAAAAAAATTAATTATATTTTTTAAACAAATATATATTGTGGCTTTAAGATGTAAAGCATATTTTTCCTTGCTCCTCAGTTATTTTTTAAGTCTTTGAAATAAGGTAAGAAAACATTTCAGAAACCTTTTCTGTTAATGCATTTTGATTTTTAAACATTTAGTAATTATGTGAGACTTGAAAGATTGTGCCTACCACTATACATTTAAACACATGCCCTAGGCACTACCATGAATATGAATGCAATGATTTTCGTTTCAGGACTGGTTTCCATTAAGCCATGAAGCTCAGTTGTAATATTTCAGTCAGATGTGGAATAAAAATGTGAAAGGGTCTGCATCTGTAAACCTAAATGACGATAGCACTGTGGAACAATTCTGCCTCTCTACCATTGAGTTTTAATTAAACTAATATGTCACCAAGCAATACTTCTCCCTTGCAATTAAATACAAATGCGCACACATCGGAGCACACAAACTCGTCTCTCTATCTTTGTGGGGCCTTTCCATTGACTTCCATTCATTTTTAACCAATTTCTACAGCCATTCATGTAAGCCACCTTTAAACTTTTTTTATTTTGTGTGTGATGGACACATAGTGTGTACTGCAATCAATTGCTTTAAACAATAATGCATTATCCACCTAAACTGAGAACGGAGCATTGATCACAGAGACAACCAACAGGTCCATAATGAGCTGTAGAGAAACCAGGGGCTTAGGTGGAGGAAGTAACCAACAGGACAAATATTAACGCCTTGTCCATTGCAGGGACTCTTAGCCAGGATTTTAAAAGAATTCCAGTCATTTTGATACAATTTCCCTATTCTATTATGTAATTTTATTTGTCTTAAGTGACACATTCCAAACAAAAGGTATTGATTATTGTGTAGAACTTTCAAATTGTTAAGAATAGTGTTGAAGCTGATTCTTTGAATGGACGTACAATGGCAGAGGAGAGCAGAAAGAAATGTGACAAAAGTTGGACATAATGGATGTATTTGTGTAAAACCAAGCTGGATGTTTGACACAAATGAAGCATTTTAGTTTCTTTGGTTTTTCCCATGGGTGGTATGTCAGGTTCATGCAGCTCAGGCTCCTCATATTTGATGAAATGTCATCCGTGTGCATCTGAAAATGTTGTACCACATACTGAGCCCCGTGGAACCCCATAATGTATAGGATTGGATGAGGGTTCAAAATCTGCTAAGTTTACAGACATGTTTATGTCAGAAAAATAAGACTTAAACCATCTTAGTGCAGTACCACTGAAGCCAAAATGGGTCTGTAAAAAGATAAAGATAATAAAAAATTGTGGTACACAGTATCAAAATTAGGGGTTAGGTCAAATGAAACAGCTGTGACACATTAAGCACACACATTCCAGAGACAAACCAAGGGCAGGTGTTGATGGTATCAAGAAAGTGCTGAAGCACAGTGGATAACCAAAATCCAATTCTTGTCAGAAAAATGGAAGTTAATCATGTCAGGCAAATTATAAGCGTCACTAGCTTCACTCTGCTAAACCTAGAGCGACTGCTGGTCTTTCACCATGATGGCAAAGCCAGTGTCCAACGGAGATAAGTTGAGACTCAAAAACGGTGTGGGGGCAAAGCTTCCTGCTCACCCCTGTCAACCATACATATATGTTAACCTTGAATAAATTATCCAGGAGAGATTGATAAATGTAAATAAGAAAAGACTTAATGCGCATTACGCAACATGAAAACGAAAGAAGCAAAAGAGATCTACTTCCAACAAAATATATCCCAGAGAGATGAGATATCATGAGATGCACATAAACAATCAAGAACACATTTTTTAGCTGGAAACACTTTACCAGTCAGTGGCAAACCTGGTACCTCTGTTGATTTCTGTTTCTGGAAAGGCTGAGGCCAAGTTTATTATGTCCAGGCTGTGAGTTTTGCAAAATCCTCTTGCAAAACTCAGAGAGAGAAAGTTGGAGATACCTATAGTCTGTTCTTTGAAACAGCTGTACCAAACCTTGAACTTTGAGTATAAAGAATGTTGTCTATCTTTCCAAATGGTCTCTGTTTCAAGGCCTATTATTCAGATGGTCCTCTACTATGTGTTCTCTCCTATCATGGAAGCTGTCTATGGTCAAAAAGAAAGAGGGGTTTGGGTGAACAGGCTTTATAGCAGGCTTGGCAGGGAATCTCTGGATGTCCTTTGAAACTTCTTTCTTTTTAGAGTGTTGCAGAAGGACCCAGTTTAAGGTCCGCAACCCATCTTGCATTTTGTTCAACCAATCTTTATAATTTGATGTTTATGTTCCTCTCATGGCTGTTGCATGGCTTTCTTTTGAAATATTAAGACCTGTCTGACATTTTTGTTGTAAAGACCAACAATATTACCTCAATTAAATAACTTCTAAGGCTTCCTTTCCATAAATAAATAACTACAGTGCTGAAGTTGGCAACATGTTGGAGTAGCTTTGCAAGCATGACTCTTATATTGTTTTTTAAGAGAATTTTAGTTCCTCCATTTGCGGATCAGAGTTTGTTTTTTTTGATGTTTTTCCCCTCTGGTGTAGAATGTTGTAAAACCCGTAAGGATCTATTTAGTAATCAGAAATAATAAAGTTGGAGGGTAACTAATAACTTTTATTCATTAACGGGAGAAAATTTGGTCAGATAAGTAATCTCTAGGGGCTCTGCTTCTTTATAAAGTTAACCTAAGTAAAATGCAATACACTGTATATATTTCCCAAAAAACAAACAAACAAATAACACTAAATACTATTTGGTTAAAATTTTCACTGCATAGAAAAAATTTAATAGTTAATTTAAATACTTAAAATTAAGTACTAAAAAAGAAGTAGCAGAAATAAGATTAGTCAGAGAAAAGATATGTTCAAAAACCATCCTGTTGACTCAATAAATAACCTTAATTGAAAATATTTGTGATTGAGATTCTGTTTAGAGTGAACTGTTCTTTCATTCATCATTATTTAGAAATACTTTCATGACTTAGATCAATTAAAGACTACATGCATACAGATTTTAAATACCTATCTTTGTTCAAATGCTGGTAAAGTGAAATATAGATGGATGAATGCATAAGGCCAATAAAGTCCTGCTGTGGTTTTCACATTAAATTGACTATGGTGCTGCCGGGCCATCACACACTTACTGAGGGAAATGGATATTTGCAAAGGGTCATTTGGAGGGTAGTACAAATGATCCTGAAGGAAATCAAGGCAGCACTGTTTCATGAAAAGAACTGTTAATTTACTGGCCCAGTGCTGTGTGCTCATGAGTAAATTATACTGAATTACATGCAAAAGAGGTATTGCATGCATGCTGCCACACTCGTTCTTTTCTGTTAAAACTGAATATCCTAACTGGTGAGATAAAATATTACTGCAGATGTGCACACATGATTGATTTATTTGAAGAAAGAAAAACTAAATGAAACAAAAGAACAAATAATTAGAGATTGCAATCCTTCTTGTTGCTGTGTTGATTCTTACATGGGTTTATATTTCTATCCCCTCTAGCTTTCAAATACTTATAGAATTACTGATTGTGCTGCTTAATTCGGAGCCTGTATTGCAACAATGAGTAAAAATAAAATCTGATTTTTTCCCCTCTTTCTGTGCATATGAAAAGTCGAGTTTTATAGTACATTTCTAACAACATGAATTTAGCTTTCTCTAAACTGAAATATGATGGCGGCCTAAAATTTGAAAGATCCTTATCAGTTAAAAAACAAAATACGCAAAACCCAATAAATGAAATATTTACTTTAAAATTGGATATTATGCAAGGAGTTAGATCCAAAAAGAGACCACAGGGTTCTAAAAGAAGCACTTATCCAACAAATGCCGGGAAGAAAACCACCGGGATGCAAGCTAAAGACTCAAATGAGGAGAGCTACCATACAACACTGAAAAAAAAATAGAGGTTGACAGAACTTACATTTTCTAGGCAACGTGATGCATTTGGTTTTTTGAGTTTTCCTTACTTAAATTCACTGTGGTTGAGTTTACAAAGATTTTTGAGTTCTGCCAACTTAGGTTTTTGGAGTGTTACATAGAAATTTTGAGTTCTACCAACTTAGGTTTTTGAGTTTCACCTTTAAGTTCTGAGTTCTATCAACTTTGTTTTATGAGTTTGACATATAGATTTTGAGTTCTACAAACTCAGATTTTGTAGTGTTATCTGCAAGTTGAGTTCTATCAACTCAGTTTTTTTAGTCCTACCAATCGTCTTCACTACCAATCATTCAACACACAAAAAATTATGTTAATACAACATTTTTATTGCTTCAAGCCAAACATTGCATCAATAGATACAGTATAAAACCATGTTCAACAACATAATCTTAACTGCACAGATCAAAGTAACCTGACACTGGACCAGAATGTTCTAGATTCGTAAGAGTGATGATGAGGGAAAAAACAGTAAGACACCATTTTAGTAAGAGGAAAACACACAGGTAATTTTTTGTGAAGTAAGTGTATTAACATATATGAAAAAATAACAGTTTTACAAATTTGGACGGCCTTCAGTTAGTTTTTTTCAATTGTAGTCTCTTTAAATTGGGTGCACCCTTTTAAAAAAAATAAAATGAAATAAAATGTCTTGTTTCCCAACGGAAAAAGAAAAAGGTTTTCCCTTTTTATCTCTGAGTTTTTCTTTTTAGTCCTACCACTCCGACAGGACGATGAATGCAAAAAAAGAAAGTCCTCTTCAGTCCAAATCCTTCTCTTCAGTCCAAATCCAGATGTTCACACGGTTGGCTCGCCATCTCCATTTAAGGAGAGAATCCAGAATCCAGGGTATCCAAAAAACCCAGCCTGCATAGCACAACAGAGCTTAGTTAAATCCATTCACTTCTTGTTCTTAACTGTACAGTTTATATCTCTCCAAGTATGATACATTTCAGTGTGTAATGTAACTTTTCTAACTCATTACGAATTAACTGCTGCATTACAGGGTTAACATATAAAATGTTAATGTCACTGTTTTTCTTGTAAAGCAAATAAAATCATGAAAGCAAAAAATCCACATGTAAATAATGTAAATAACAGTAAATACCCACATCGGATTAAGAAAGTAAAATAATGTAGTCTTGTAATATTCTGTGCCTGAGTGCAACAACACTGCACTACATGAAACAATTTAGAAATTTAATAAGTTATTACACTCAACTTAATGTCTCTTTTCATTTGTACAATGAAAATAACAGGCACACTCTTTTCTCTATGCATAAACACTCACCCGCACATGCGCGGCATAAACACGCACGCGCACACGCGCATTATAAACGCGCACGTGCGCTGCTTTTCCTTTCATCAGAACGTGAAAAACATGTGAACTCATGCTTCAACTCAGTGGCAATACACCACAAGGGAATGCTAACTCACGGAGCTAACCGCTAACTGTCTGTACTTTGCAGCACTCACCGGGAAAACTGGTAAGGTCCCAGGGTCGTTCCTCCGTGGTTCTCCAGATGCATAAATCACAATGTCCGCCAATCTTCTCAAACACGAGGGAAAAAGGCTGTGCCCTTGAAGAAAGGGATAGGAAACCCCGTACCGTAGTGGGCGTGTCCATGAACATAAGCAGTGCGCATGCCCATGAGTTTACAGTTGAGGGAACTCAAAAAATCTTGTATAGGCGATTTAAAACTCCTTGTTAAACCAACTTCTGAGAATTTGAGTTGGGCAAACGTGTATTTATTTGTTAGATGTCAAATTTATATTTCTGAGTCGGATTACAATACAATTGTGTGTTAGAACAACAATTGCCATTTACTTTTTTAACAGTGAACTAAAGTTGTTCAGAACTTCCTCAACATATCCAAGAATTTAAACAAGACATCAACCTAAAGAAAATTATATGAAATGAGATATGAGCACTGTTTTACAACTCTGAGGAGGTCAGTGTCGATATTCATTATCAAGGTGTGAGACTAACTGAAGTAGAACAATGCGTGGATGAGCTAGACATGGTCTATGTGGACCTGAGGGACTCACTGCTTCTCTGTCTCAAACAACAGATAACACTCAGGACTTAAAAAGAAAATTAGTATTTGCATTTAAGTAGGCAATGCTATGCCAACCCTCATTCTCAACCCTTACCAGTTCGGATAGCGATCTACCAGGATGAAAGAATTTGAGAATGTGCTTGTACAAGAATGGACTTGAAGTAACTGTAGACATGAGGTGAGGGGATACTCCATGGAGATACTGTGCTTGGCTACTGCAGATGAGGAGCCATTACTCACACAAGAGGCAAAAGGTAATAAAGTGAGCCGCTCCCCTTCAAACAAAATAAGCAAGTATGAACTCTGTACTTAAGATATTGCTTTGGTGATAGGTTACGCTAAAGGATCACTTAGTTTCAACAGTCCTATTGAGAGGAGCACAGTGATGTCTAAGGTAAAAAGGGAGAAAGCTGAGATGATGCTTCTTTAAGAGACACGTCAGTCCTAAATGGAACATGTGAAATAGAAAAAATTTGCACTGAGAAATGTTTTCTACAGCTCATTCAAAGCAAGCTTTAAAGAGTATTCAGTATTCAATGACAGATTCCTATATTTTGCACTTACAAATCAAATACAAGACAATAAAGGCAAGTATGTTATGTTGCAAAGTAAAATAGACTTAGACAGATTTTTTTTGTCATTTTGTATACACAAGTGTAGACGAAAAGAAATTTCATTTAGAACAGCTCTCTAGACAATTTCATTTTTTAAAGTGCAGCCTTGATAAAGCAGCAGTTGTTGTTGAGCTGCTACTACTGCCTCCAACTCCTGAAGCACTCCCTTTTCCTGGCTCAAGGGAGCAAGAGGACGATGATGACAAGGCTGTGAGGGTGGTAGCCCACAGGGTTGAAGAGTCTGACGTGGTTGAAGCAGAAGTGGTGCCATCAGTAGCATCTAGAGTGCTCTCATCATTTTCACCTGCAGAAGGCTGTGCTTCCCCTCTGGATGCTGAAGATTTCCTTGGAACAGTCTCAGAGGAGCTCAATTGAAGCAGAGCTTTGACCTGACCTGTTCACTTTCTTGATACCATCAAACACCTGCACCGACCTGTACTGCTGGACGCAGCCAAGACTGAAGGCGCAGCAGTTACATATCTCTTTTTTCAAGAGAGCTCGAGTCGGACATGATCCTTTTTGTTTTCCAATGAGCGGACTTTGGAGAGCAGGATTGAATTTAATTTTGCATAAAAACGACCCATCCAATGATGAAAGGCTGCTTGGACTCCTACATTGGAGAAAACTACAAACACTACACAGAGACATGGTGCAGCTCAGGAGAGCTACCGAGTCTAAAAAATGTTCAGCTGGTATACACTTGTACCCCAAGAACAAAGAACACAGCTTTGACAACCAAAAGACTGCAATTTCAGGTTCCAAACATTTACGACTCTGACCTGGAACTCATTCTGCACTACCATGCTCATCATGATTCAAGTGGCTGAATAAAAAAAAAAACAACAGACTATAAAAACCCAGGAGAATGAAAGGTTGGTCAATAATTTCCAAGGGGTGACTTGAAAAATGCCCAGAAAGTTGGGCCTTCATTGTGCTTAGAAACTACAGACTACCCTTGTATGAGCTGGTATAATTGACAAAGACTCTTGGATAGGTGTGAAACAGGAGAAAAAGTCTGGTTGCCTCCGACCTGTTTTGTGCCGAGACATCAGTTAACACAAACTAACAGTTAAAGCTAAAAAAAGTAAAACTTGCATAATAAAGGTCCTTAAATGCAAAGTTCATAGTTATACTATGATTGCATTTTAATTTGTTCAGAGAACTAATCCTGATGAAATGATTTATACTTTTGCTTTTATCTGTTGTGATTATGTGCCATTGATATAATCGGAACTACTCCCCTCGACGTTATAAAAGAGCTAACCTACTGCTAAACTTCCTATTTTGCCAATGGCCCTAGGCCGTGTAAGGCTAGTTTGAGCACTCCAAGCTGAATGTTACGCTAAGTAGCAACCACGTCCCTCCGGAGAGGTCTGCGCTCACTGGACCTAGTCAGACAGCTTTTTTCCTGTGATTCAGAAGGAGTGTTTGTATTCTCCCTGCGATTCCAGTCGAGTTGAACGCAGTGTCTCCTGAAGCCTGCTGCAGCAGACAGAGAGGAGCAAATCCAGCAGTGCTAACATAAACATAACCACCGAACAACAGGGCCCTGAATCGCTGTTTGCTCAATGAGCCGTTGCAAGCCACCAGACCCGTGACTGCCTGAGAGGGAGATGGAATGAGCAGCACCAAGGTGCTGCTGGAGGCTGGTGGCTACAAGCTAGCCATGGTAGCTAAAAGGGAGACATCTCGGGCTGCTGTGAGTTATAGAATTAACCCCCTTGCAAAGCCATCTCTTATTAATGCATAAAATTGATCCAAAATCTCTTTAAGAGCTGCTGTTGGACGAACAGAGTAGACTAAAGATGGGGCCTGCAGAAAACTGGACAGAGCCGAAGGCCTTCACTCCACTGAACTAAAACAGTAACTTCATCCACCCCCCCTTTTCATCTGATGCTTAATAAGTGCCCTGCTTGGGGAACTATCTAGTATAGATAGTAATGTTTGTGCTTTATTTGAATAAGCTTTCTGATTCAGCTGCTTATGGTTTTAAGAGTTAAACTGAATGCTCACTACATGGACTAAATAAGTCACGCGTTTCTGAAGCTAACGGCTGCAGTGGACTGGCTTAGATTGTAGCTCCAGCTACCTCATGCTGAACACGATGTGGAGGCTACATCATGAGCTAACCCTTTCTTTTGTCAGCCTCATTGCTGTTTAATGCATTCCTGAGTCATTATTCATTCTCCACTATAAACTGAATGAAACTTCACTGTTTTGACTCCTGTTAACACCTCTGCATAAGGGTTTATTCACATTTTATCTGATGTTTTTAAAGAACACTTTCAAATGCATTAAAATTTTAAACATCCCTCATACTGTGAATGGACTTTTAAACCCCTCTTCCCCTTTTATTTCTTAACTTTTGCTTATTGTCTGTTCTGTTTAGTGTCTGCTTAGTTATTAGATATAATACTGTGTGATTAGCTTATAAAGGTACCATTGTATTTTAACTCACAGTCTTTTGTATTCATTTTACACATTGGATGATTTATCACTCAGGCTGGATTCACTTTTCTTTTAGTAGCATCCGAATGAACAGAGACAAATTTAGTTGGTTGGTGATTAATAGCATTTCTAAAGCCAAAGCTGAAATTACTAAATTGATGAAAGACAACTGAATATCAACAGCTGGATTCAGGAGTTCAACCTTTTAGGTAAGAGGCTCAAAACCCTGGTCAGTAAGCAAATTATATTTATAATCATTTAACTGATAATAATTCATTAGTTTTACCCTTGATTTGAGTGACCTAATAAGTAACTGTAACTTCCAGTTCTAGTTATTTAATATATTTTTAAAAATTGTACGGTAAACTCTCACAACATATCTCTGTTTCATCTTTACTGGATTTACCTGGAGTTTTTTCATTCTCAATTTTTCAATTTTTTACACTGAAGGAGAGCTTCTCATGTACTCTTCACATAGTATAAGAGCATCTATTCATCAAACTGTCTTCCTATTATTTTATCATTCTCTCTGTTGCTTGTATGCACCCTCAAAGAAAGAAAAACGGATGCACAATTTCACTCCACTTCCACCCAACATACTGCCTCTCGTTCAGCACCATGGACAGAGCCTGAGGCCACACATGCTCTGCAAAACAACCAAGCTTTTGTAGAGTTCACTGATTCTCTCTGAGACAGAGCCATGCGACATTCAGAAGGATTTTCTCGCCTTCAGACTCTCATTTTTCAAAAAGATACCCAAAGTATTTAATAGGTTGAAGTAGTTCCTACTATTCCTTTTTTTATTCCTTTCTACATGAGTCGGATTTTCTTTTTTAAATAGATCTCTTATGAGTTTTAGGTTGTTCTCTATTTAACCAAACTGTATGCTGACAGGAAATGGTGCTGGTAGATCAAGAGGCATTTTGCGAAGGTTCAAAGGCTGGGACTTGAACTGCCACTGCAAGGCCTGAGACCTCTCTGATAATGTCTCTTGCACTCCGTTTCCCCTCTTTTACTCTTTGAATCAATCATCTCTTTCTAATCTGTCAAAGTATGCATGTTTTATAACCATACTTTTACTTTTATTCCATTTAATTATATGGGTTGCTTCTATTGTAATGCAATGCACTTTTCTTTGTGTTTTTTTTCCATGTACAGGATTTATAATTGTCCTGCCACAGAAATGTTCTATTTAGATACATTTGCCTTACCACTATGCCATCACCACACACTTTCTTTAATTATTTATAGTGGTCACAGCTTATAGTTGCCTTTCTTATTGTCTTTCCTTAAACTTATTTTTGTGTCTCATGATACTATAACACCATATCACAAAGGACTAGTTTTAATATGCATGATGTTCGGTATCTTGCTGTGATCATCTGTTTATGTGACTCACTTAAAATTTATCCTTTATAAGTATAAAGTTCCCCTAAAAAATTTATACAGGGTTTAGTGTTCAATGCTTTCACAAAATAACAAGATATTACACAACAGATTTTATTGTTTCTATCCTCACCAACAACCCGGTGGGTTAGCTTACGATGTTTGTTATGGTTCTTTACATCGTCCACTTACCTACAAGAAAAAAGTGTCCACATCTTTATATGACACGCTTTGAGCCAGATACAGTCGCTAAAAACTCACCTCTGGTCACTTCCTGTCAGCCAGTGACACACCAAGTAGCGCAATGTTATGCCTCATAAAGTCCTGCTGTTATTGGTTAAGGCCATGTGGGCTGTTTGGCTTTGTAGCCAATGAAATAAGGTTTCAAACAAGCCTACATATGGTAAGGATATATAAGGGGGAGCCACGTTACTGGCTTGTGTTAGAGAGACACACACAGCCCCGGCTGGATCATAAGTCGCAGCTCCAAGTTATAACAGCAGTCCTATTTTTTGTTTTTGGACGCTGATTTTGTTTTATTACAATGCCTAAGCCTGAAAAAAATATATACACCTCAGAAAAGGCACTGTGGCTTATTTTAGTGTGAAAGCAGCAGTTTTACTATCTTTTATAGACTTTTATGTTATTATAGGGGGACAAATTGTACATTTTGTTACATACACTGATTCTGGAAAAAGTGAAAAATAGTTGTTTCATGAATATACAATCAAAATGCTTGAGTTTTATTATATGGGTCAAATTGTAAAACAAAGCATGCTAAAAGAATTTGGTGCAATGTGGCACATTTGGAGATTTTAGAAGACGCATGTGACACCTAAAGTGCAGAGCCCCACAGCTGGAAAGAAGTAAAAAAAAAAAAAAAAAGCCCCACTGGAACTGTTGTAGCTAGACGTCTGAAAAGGTCTGAGGTCTGAAATTTTCTGTATTTGTGGATGACATGATGTTGAACGAATGTAACACAATGAGACCTGCCTTTTCTCAAGCATGTCTTTATTACTGCTGTTCAAATAAGACCTATCATTTTCGAGAATAAAAAAGCAACTTTGAGTCATCTTTGAACGTATGCAGCTTTATCTGTGTTCTACTCATCCAATTTTCATTTATACATTCCGAAACTAGAGGGTGTTAGCTTACAATTCCTAAGTTATTTGCTATTCCATTTGGGTATGCAAAATAACCAAATGGCTTCATAATTGATTAAAATACTTAAAAACATGATAAATAAATGGATAAGCTAAGTTTTATGAAGACAGGTATAAATCTCATGAAAGAAAAGGAGCCCCAGAATATATATATATATATATATATATATATATATATATATATATATATATATATATATATATATATATATATATATATATATATATATATATATATATATATATATATATATATATATATATATTGTTTCTTAAAACAGAGCTCAGGGGTTATGAAACAAAAACAAACACAAAATATTTTTGGTGTAATCTAATACAGGCGTGAATATGAGCAACACTTTAAAATTCTGAGAAAAAAAAGAGTACATCGCATTTACATTAACATAAGTCTTTAATTCATAACTCTCTACAACTTAAGTGAGAGAGAAATTTCCATTACATTTTTAAACAGACCAATATATTATAAGCCAATATCCTGTAACATGACGAAGAGTAATTTTTCTTTTTATTCCTTTGTTCCTTTCTTATCATCTGTGATTTCCCCATAGAAAAACAGCCTAATACAGGGAAAAAAATGAAACCTCTAAACAATTCCCTGCCTTCCAGCCCTCCCAGTCTGTAAACTAATTCACTTTCTGTAGTACATCTTTACCAGCATGAAACTTTAAAGGAATTGCCTTTCATTTTCTCTCACTCTTCTCTTTTTAATCTTCTCCTTCCTCCATGCTTTCTATCTTGCGGCCTTACCCCCCCATTACATGCTCTGCTGGTCTTTGTCCACTGATAAGACTTGATTGATGCAGAAGATATAAAAATATGCCCCCTCCCATCTCCTCCCTGCCTTACTACACTTTTTCTCCAGCAAACAGTCTTGTCCTCTCTCATTACAACTTATCACTTGCTCCGGTGGTCCATACTGTGGCACTAAAAGGTACAGATGTGGTAATACCACAAGCCACTAAACTGTATATCTTTCTTTGTAAGAGAGCTACTCAGGTGGGCTCAGTCCACATCAGGATGCAGCCAAAGCGAAAATGGATCTGCATCCAGTTTTTTTTAACTCCTGTGTGGTCAACCCCATGGCTTCTCTGTGTGTGTAAATGTGTCTGAATATCAGGGATGGTATGACAGGTGGGGTTCTGTGGGGTGAGTTTTTTTTCTCTGCATTAAGTACCGGATTGTTTGATGGGCTATTTTTTGATGGAGGAGGACAGCAGTAGGAAAGGGAAAGTCTGAAGGTGATTTTCTAACATCAAGCTGTTACCAGTTCTCTATCTCTGTCACCTCTGCTTTCATTACTCAGAAAATAGCTTCTCTCCTTGTGTATATGAATTTCATTTCATCAAAATTTCCTTACCATCGGCTTTGCTCTATTTCCCGCTGGAGAAAATTGGTTATTCTAAATCAAACACGACTGCACAAATAATGAAATATATACGAAAATAATTTCACACACTACATTTCAATTTATGAGTCTAAATACAAACACATTTTGAAACTTTTTTAGTCTGAGACAGTGAACTATGGCGGTAAGTAAAGGCTTAGGGGTAAAATAAGACAAACAAACCAATAAAGAGATATTCTAACCTACAAGTGTTGCTACTTAAAGAGGGGAGTGAACCATGGTTGACAAAAATGAATCAGGACAGAATGAGATGGAGAGATATGGACATGTGGGTGGATGTTAGAGAAAAGACAATAGTAAATGCATTAGAGGCCTTCCTGCCGTAGGCACTGCTAGTATTGCATTTCCTGCAAAGAAAAACAACAGGGGACAAAAAGAGGGATTCGCAGCTTTTTTCCTGACAGGAAACTTCTTTTCACTGTGAGCATATCAAAATAAAGAGGCAGTCATAAATTTGTGAACATGAGAAAAAATGAAAATGTTTATATTTATGCAATTCTAAAAACATAAATGTTCAAAGTTTATAAACAAGGTTATTGCTATGAATTGTTTCAGGTCTAAAACTGACCTTTGTATCAACAGATTTACGATATGCTTGCCTGAGTTCAGACCTTTGAATCTGTCCACTCCACTGAGCTAACTGACATGAAGCAACCTGTTCTTTACAGTCATCCAGCTGTGCAGTCTGCTTGGACTATTTCAGACATGCACTGTTTATAATTCACTGAAAGGCAAAAAGGAGAATTTGTTTTTGTCTTTCCCTTTGCTTCTCTTAGAATGCTCTTACAAAGTGTTTTCCCCCACAAAATTATATTTGCTTAAAAATATCCTCACAGGAATATGATGGGAGAGAAATAACAACATAGTTCTGGTATAAAAATGATATGCAACAGATTGACCCAAAATAACAGAATCAGCCAAATGAAAGTTGTAATTATGTTCTACAGCTGAAATTGGGAAGTCAGAAGCAAAGAATTTCAATCTTGGTATAGACATAACTACTGGTACTTCTCCAGCTGAACAGTCAATTGTAAGACTATAGACTATAGGACATGACTATACAGCTGGACAAACATTTTTCTTATTCTCTAACTACAAATATAAAAAGAAACATAGCCTCACTGGAATGTGATGTAACACAAATGCTGGGCTCATTTTCTTTGATTCTACAGATAGTAGAATAATTAAGTATTAGCTGCTTTCAACAAACTGCACATGCAATTTATTTGGTAACCATTGAGAGACGAACAAAAAAGGAAGAAAATAATTAATATGTCTTTATCAGAGATTTCAGCAACAAGGAATACCCATTCAATCATTATGCTGAAGGTAATCTTTTAAATGATTCTATTTGCATGTTGATACAAAGTGCCGAAAAAAAAAAATTGCAATTGAATAAAAAACACAAAACAAACAAACAAAAAACAAGTAATGGCTGATTTATAAATTCTGGAAGCATGCGTTAAATTTTACAAAGTACACATTTGGCAGAAGTGGGAGTTAAATTCAAATATATATATATAAAGATATATGATATATATACACTCACCGGCCACTTTATTAGGTACCCCATGCTAGTAACGGGTTGGACCCCCTTTTGCCTTCAGAACTGCCTCAATTCTTGGTGGCATACATTCAACAAGGTGCTGGAAGCATTCCTCAGGGAGTTTGGTCCATATTGACATGATGGCATCACACAGTTGCCACAGATTTGTCGGCTGCACATCCATGATGCGAATCTCCCGTTCCACCACATCCCAAAGATGCTCTATTGGATTGAGATCTGGTGACTGTGGAGGCCATTTGAGTACAGTGAACTCATTGTCATGTTCAAGAAACCAGTCTGAGATGATACCAGCTTTATGACATGGCGCATTATCCTGCTGAAAGTAGCCATCAGAAGTTGGGTACATTGTGGTCATAAAGGGATGGACATGGTCAGCAACAATACTCAGGTAGGCTGTGGCGTTGCAACGATGCTCAATTGGTACCAAGGGGCCCAAAGAGTGCAAGAAAATATTCCCCACACCATGACACCACCACCACCAGCCTGAACCGTTGATACGAGGCAGGATGGATCCATGCTTTCATGTTGTAGACGCCAAATTCTGACCCTACCATCCGAATGTCACAGCAGAAATCGAGACTCATCAGACCAGGTAACGTTTTTCCAATCTTCTATTGTCCAATTTCGATTGCTTGTGCAAATTGTAACCTCAGTTTCCTGTTCTTAGCTGAAAGGAGTGGCATTGTGGTCTTCTGCTACTGTAGCCCATCTGCCTCAAAGTTCGACGTACTGTGCGTTCAGAGATGCTCTTCTGCCCACCTTGGTTGTAACGGGTGGTTATTTGAGTCACTGTTGCCCTTCTATCAGCTCGAACCAGTCTGGCCATTCTCCTCTGACCTCTGGCATCAACAAGGCATTTCCGCCCACAGAACTGCCGCTCACTGGATGTTTTTTCTTTTTTGGACCATTCTCTGTAAACCCTAGAGATGGTTGTGCGTGAAAATCCCAGTAGATCAGCAGTTTCTGAAATACTCAGACCAGCCCTTCTGGCACCAACAATCATGCCACGTTCAAAGTCACTCATATCACCTTTCTTCCCCATACTGATGCTCGGTTTGAACTGCAGGAGATTGTCTTGACCATGTCTACATGCCTAAATGCACTGAGTTGCCGCCATGTGATTGGCTGCTTAGAAATTAAGTGTTAACGAGCAGTTGGACAGGTGTAATAAAGTGGCCGGTGAGTGTATACACTTACACATATATATATACATATATATATATATATACATATACACATATACATAATTATATATACAAATATACACATATATATATATATATATATATATATATATATATATATATATATATATATATATATATATATATATATATATATATACACAAATATACACATATATATATATATACATATATACATATATATATATACATATATATATATACATATATATATATAATAAAGTTTATTACACACAACTTTGAATATAGATAGGTACACTTAAAAGAAATGCAATTTTTGCCTTAAAAAAATCTTAGATACTGATACTGTTTTTATGGATGCCCTTTGCATTTTCTGTGAAAAAGGATTGAAAAGTTTTAAATTAGATCAAATCAGACAATTGTAATTCAGTTTCGACTGTATTTGTGGCAGCGGGTGCAAAGCACTCAAAACGTTTTCCTAATTTAAACTTTCACATTAATGGTAAGTCACTTAAAAACAAGTACAATACAGAAGTTTTTTGCCACAGTAAACAGCTTGTTTTATATTGATTTCCCACTTCAGCAAGAGTGTAATGATTCAGTAATCCCCGAGTTCCATATTATACCAAGGAGAGCAGCCATATAACAGTGCGATCCACCTGGAAATGCAGCTGTCTGCACATAATCTTTGCAGCATGAGCTCTCTGGTGGTTATCATCATATCCTCAGAGTTAAAAGATCCCTAGTTTATATTTTAGAACCTTCCTGGCTAAACTTTACTTTTACTCCAAGTTAATATGTCTTTTGTTTTATGCATTGTTTTACACGCATTCACTAGACTGATTTGTGTGTCTAAATCAAATAAGTCATGTCAGTTAGCTGTATATGGCTTGAAAGTAAATGATTTGCCAATACCTGTTATAGTTTCAAATTACAGCTACTTGTTAAGTTGGCAAAATGTGTTTCTATTTTCACAAAAAAATCTAAGATTTTATTGATATAAAATTTAAGAAATCTTGAGAACAGCTGTTAAAAAGTACAAACTTTTCATCAAGGTGTGTTAAGGAGAGAAACAACATGTGAAAAATTTAAACTTCCAAGTTATTTCAGTTTTTTGATCATATTAAGGCAGATGTTGTTTCACCATAGTTTTCATTATAATCAGTAATTAAGTTAATTTTGGGCAGTAAAATGCTACTAATTGCATTCACAATCAATGGTTTTAAGTGGCTTTTCAATTAAATTTAGGACCTCAAAATCTGTTTTGTCGTTTTCTCTAGTAATTCAATTGTTAGAACCTTTCTGGATAATTTGGTCAAAATTCACAGTCAAAAGCTGGAGTTGGGGAATCAAGGTCCTAAAAGTAGAAACCCTGAGCAGAGGTTAGTTCTAACCTTTTACATCTCCAACTCTGCAACACACACACTGGGACATAATCACCTGGTAATGTGAATATGATGAATAGGACTTTTCTGTTTTTACTGTTTTTGTCACTGACTGATGTTCTGGGTTGTTCTTTAGCCTCATCTAGTTCAGGATCATCTTCTTTGTTTTAGAGGTCTAGTAATTTTTCAGAAATAAGTCAGGTCCAACTTAATCTGGAATTGTGTCTTGGTGAACTGTATTTACTGCCTTCAAATGTACTAGTCTTACTATCTGTCCAAAATAGATAAAAAAAAAAAATAAAAAAAACCCACTAGACTTTGTTTTCCAAGTTTGAAGATGTTTCGCTTTCCATTCAGGAAGCTTTTTCAATTCAAAATGTCTGGATTAGCATTGAGTAGGCTTTATAGAGTGGCCTACAAAGTCTTGCTATGGCTTAGAAAACATGCAAATTGAACTGAAAGAACAAGTCCACCCCTTCGTAATGGGAAACCAAAGTCCATTAGTTTGTTTTTTAACAATTTTTTTGGAATTACCATGATCTGGATGACTGTGAATCTTCACCAGCCCATTTTTTTTTTTTTTTTTTTTTGAGATTCTGAATTTTATTTTTACAAAGGCTATCATTTATGACAAAGTTTAGGTGCAAAAACGTTGGGTGTTTTTTTCTGGTCTTGCTTAATTTACCAAATTTTCTATCACATTAATAAGCTAAATATGTTTAATTTAATTTCTGCTATTCCAGAAAAAAACTCCTGCTATGAGCTGGATCTATGACATAGCTTCATTGAGTACACGCAAGCATGAGCGTCTTTATATCCATGATCGAGGTTTTAAATTGCAGGTTCTTAAGGATGCTCGGGGTTACCATGGTCCCTCTGTGAAACAACAGATAAAAGATCAATGGTGGTAGAAGACGAAACAAAATGGGAGGAGATGAGAGTATGTTTAATAAATCAATACCTTCCAAGTGCCACTTCCTAATCATTTTCACTTAGCACAATCATTTACATTGATTTTATAACAAACATCAAGACGTAGGCCAATATACCAACAATTGTGAGAAGAGAAATACACCAACATTATACATTCATAAAAATACTTTTTTTTTAAGACAAAACAAATATCTATAGTTTTTTTTAACTAAGTGTGCATAACGGTTTGATAAGTACTGTTCATAGGAAGAAAAGGCAATAACATCGCAATGGCAGCGTACCCTCGCAATCACGAGCTATCCATCTGGTTTCACACTGCTGAGTGATGTGTGGAAACAACACTGCAATAGAGGTGTTAATGTTCTGTATCACTCACAGAGCTTCTCCATGGGAGCTTGGTGTGAGAGGCCAAAACTAATGGAACTTTTTGAGGACTAGAGTCCTCTAGAAGAGGACCTAATACACAATTAATTCTATAGGGCCTCATATAAAAGTATAATTAGAAGAAAATGTATTTTACATCGTAAAAAATAAATCAATCTTAATCTCTCCAATCACACTGCTCAAGCCTAACAGTGCAAACTCCAATGCTATTATACGTTCTGGCAAACTGGCTGCTGATGTTATTACGAAGAGACTAAGCAGATGTCCCAATTTGGGCAGGACTGTGCCTCATTTTTCACTTTTGTCCCATCATACTACAAATTGATACAATGTCCCACATTTGACTGGGCCAATTTATGAAAATAAAGAAAAAAACATGTAACTTTTTCATATGCAATGAAAGCAGAACTGCAGTCATGGTCACAGAGTCACACCAGATATGATTTAAAATACAAATGCTGCGCCCCAAGTCATGACCAACATGTGTTCTGTTATGTCATAATATATGATAAAAAAAATTTAAACATTGGCAGAGTAAAATGCTTTTCATGCTCTACAAACTAAGACCCCCTCAGTGGGACAAGAGTTCAAAACTCATGCTTGCATCTTTAGAAAAGATCATTTGCCAAAGTATTAAGTCACCACCAGTCGTGTTTCCATCCAGATGTCATGCAAATTTTGAGCGAACTTCTAAAATGTCCCAAAAAAAGAAAGTAAAATTAGAGTTGTTTCCATCCATTAGAGCGAGTTAACCAAGTTGCATCATATGTTTATGTTACCCTTGGCCGTAATAAACTGGAAATAGAGTTAGCTAACTAGTATGGACTACAGATAAGTCATGGACCAAGAATGAATAATCAGGAAGTAATGAGTGTTACAATAAGGCAAGTTGTACTTATTTCATCATGTCAGCTAGTATTAGGGATGTTTATATATAAACAGGGAATTCCTCATTGTCATTCTAACTTAGATGTAACTTATCCAGAAATGGATGAAGCCATTACATTATTTTCTTTATATTCTGTTTTGGGTTTCCTTAGCCTGCCATAACACTTTTGCATGTTTGATCACCATGTATATCCTTTTATCGAAATGGCAATACCTTGCTTTCTTCATCAGGAGAATGCTTGCTGTTCCAAAGCAAAAAACAAAAACAAAAAAACAAACAAACAAAAAAAAAGCTCAATGAATTTCAGCTCTGCCTTAAACACAATCATCCCAGCTCCGCTTCAGGATAAGCTCTCCCAGCTGAGTGTGGGACGAACTACTGATATTCAATCAGTTACCAAGCATATTCAATATGCTTGGTAACGAGGAGCAAAGTCCATGCTGGTGAAGACGTATGAGCGCACCAACATGTTTTGCTCTCCTCCTCCTCCTTTGCAGCGTGAGCAATGGTGAGCACACCTTTGACCAGAAGTCAACCTGATTGAATATCAGTAGGTTGTGCTGGAAGGTTTGGTAGAGAGATACTGTATAAAGAAAAGGTTACACACCAAAATTTTTATGAAATATTTTTTATCCTTCCGGAAAGTTTTTAGTGAATCCTAATTAAATTAATTTAGCAAACTAGAAATATTGAAAAGTATAAACTTTATAGCTGTGAAAACAAAGAAAATGTTATCACACTCTCATCCACTATGCACCACCACCTGAAAAGCATTCGCTTGCAAATGGCTTAATTTTTCATTATAACAGTAATCCCCAACACAATGACTATGCAATCGATAACTGAAAACACAACAGGACACATGATTTTTTTTTCTTCCCTGAGCCTTCTAGACTTTAAAATTATTAAGGCAGAGTGGAGCTGTTTGCTCACAAAGCAAACTATAAAAAAGCAGTCCAATCAATTTCATGGCAGATGTTTTGGTAGAAAAAAGGTATTTTAACATTATTTTAGTTAAGTAGTCATTTTTAGCCTGGTTTGCATACACCCCTCCCCCAAAAAATTTAATGGTGTAATATCTCTTTGGTGAATCAGTGAGTTGGTGTAAGAATCACATTTCCAAAAGAAAAAAAAAAAAAAAAATTTTATAATGTGAAAAATGTAAGACTTTTAAAGAAGTATATAACTTTCATTTCTCCATAATAAAAGAAAAGAATAACACATCAGATGTTATCCCTATGGTTCTGTCTTGATGTAAAATAACTACCGGTACTCCAGTCTGGCCTTCATCTGCACTGTGTTTTTCATGGTGTTTGTGAGTAAAAAGGTTTTGAAAGGCATTGCATATGTCTGCTTTCTGTTGAAACATCAACAGAAAGATGAGGACACCCACCTGAAGATGTCTGACATCAGCTTTGGCTTTTTGATTATTTAATTATACAACATGAATGAGAAGGGAAATGTGTTGTATTTTAATGAAAGATGAACATTCTTAGTATCTGAGTTTTTGATATCAGTTTCTTAATACAAAAGAAAGCCCAAGTGTTAGATGACTACCTGATGGCTGATGGTCAGTATTGGCAGAGATTTCTGGATTAGAGAATTAACTCTGATGATCGGGTCATCTCAGCTACCATTGGGGAAGAGGAGCGCTGAGATTAAATCCTCCAACTTTTCAATGTTTGCTTTGATTGACCCTGATTCTGAAGAGCTGAAGTCATCATCTGTGTGAAACATCTTTGTGTTATGATTTAACATTTTGCATAGAGATTGATCCTTTTTTTTTTACTTTTAATAAAGCTCAGATTAATAATTTGACTTACAGTTTGTAGAGATGAAGGAGTCTATTGTTTTTACTGATTTGAACTTTTCTCTTTCCAGGGAAACAAAAAAGGTAACAGATAATGATAAGAACTAAAAATTTTAATTTTCAGCAAATAGATATTTTACCATAAAAGTGTCACCATGGGGAAAAACAGTAAATATTTTTGCTAACTAAGATGTGATTCCAGGGCTCTATTTATTGGCAACATATTTTAGCTATCATAATCCTTTCCATAATTTTTCAATCTATTCTAATCATTTAACATTGTCCACTGACTTAATGCAGTTGTGCATTTTTTTATATATATTTTTTATTATTATTTTTAATTTTAGTATCTCATTTTGTTTTTACTTTCTTTACATTTATTCACAATTTTAGTTTTTTAGTTTTCAGCTTTCTTTACATTTATTCACAATTTTAGTTTTGTAGTTTTTTTATATTCATACATTTTCCATTTTTATAATATCGATTACACAAGTATAATATCCTTTTATAATCGAAAGGGTGGACTGTTGTCAGAAATTTTTTATCTCTCTTCTATTATATATTAATTTATCCTATTTACTCACTATAAAAGTTTTCACTCTGTCTGTTTCTCTCTCAAGGCCACACAATTCTCTGCAGGATGGTGTTTGTAGACCAGACAGCTTCTTCCCATAACAATCCAGATTCTTTCTCAAGGTTTATTCATAACATGTTACTGTTAACCAAAGTGTCTGTAATTTGTTTTGACTTTGACTACTTTTGCATTGTTCTAAGTAAGAGGGAACGAACCCTGCTGTAGCAGAACGGGGCAGAATGCTGTGCCATTAGGGCTGTGTGATGACTGTTCTCTCTTTGCAAAGATATGAATAAATGTGCCGACTGAGTGAAATCCATCGATCTCCTTTTATTTAACTAGGATGAATAGTTGAATACTTTTTTCCCACGACACTCTAGATTAAATAAGTCAGCTGTCGTGCATCTGCTTTATTATTTGGGTGCTGAGATGGTGAAGTTTTGTTGCAAGGTCTTAATTTTTATCTAGACTGAACGCATTATGCCTTTTTTAAAAACACATCCCTATTGGTAGCAGATAAAGAAAAAAGAAAAAAATCAAAGGATAAAACCCAGAGGGGATTGAGGCATTTGTGCTATCATGCAGCTACTTTAACTACTGTACCTTCTGCAGGTCGATATTTACTGTATATATTTTTTTTAATTTCCACAGCTCATCAGCCCTAAAATCTACCAACAAAGCTTAATGACAAATAACAACATATATTTATTTGGACAGTTTAAATATATTTACTCCTGTCAAGCTTTACTCAAATATCCTTTTGTTTCATCAATGAAATAAAATTTGAATCACTAACTTTCATTTTAGCCTTTTTCTCCTTAAGCTGGATTTCAAACAGAAACTGGTTTGGTCTATCTTTCTGTAAAAACAGAGGTCTGTTTGTCTGACGAACTGATGCTGAACTTTCACCTTAATTATAACTAGTCTTATTTTCTGCCATACTTACTTGTTAATTTTTACTCATCCAATTCAGCCGAAATTATAAACACAAACATCATGACTTGCCTTTTTATATGTCCCTCTCATCCTAGCAAATCCTCTCTTTTCACTCTGGGATCAGATAGTCAGATGATTTATAGCCTATTTCTGTAGACTGTAGGTACATTCTGTAGACTCCTAATAAATCTTTCATATTTTTCAGAGTAACGGAAGGTCATTTAAAATGCTTAGGCACCTACCACTGCAGGAGGACTTTGGTCTAGAGCAGTACTGAAATTGATCCCCCACATCAACAAGAGCACCGATATGTGTGGCAAGATGTAGGATACATCATCTTTTTTTTGTATCATCTACAAAATAACAAGATGCACATGCATCCTGCCTCATGGCTTGAAACTACAAAATGACCTTCCTTGGAACTTTGAATGATATAATGAGATAAGGGCAAAATGAGCTTTCTGCAAATTTATGACACACCTCATGCCAAATGCAGTGTGATTGACTTCTGTGCTTTTTTCTTAATTTTAGAATTTGGCCAACCTTAGATGTTGATAAATGTTATTGAAGCTTACTGGGTTAATAGCAGGAACACATTTGGCCCTCTATAATAGGTAATGAAATAAGGCCATCTCTTGATAAGACCCTTTTTACTTCTCTGAAATTTCATGTTGATGTTTAGGAGGGTTACAAAATAAAGTGAAAACATTATTTACTTTCAGTTTATATTTGTGTCAGCATTGCGATGTAAACACTTCAAATAAGATAAATATTGTAAGCAAAATATCTTAAAGCTACAGTGTGTAATAATTACAGGGATATACAGTCAGAAATGTAATATATTATACATAACTATGTTATTTATCATCATCTACGAGCTCAGCCTCTTAACCGTAATATTTGCGTTGCCTTAGAATTCGTTATTTATAATTACATAGGAGCGGGTCTCGCAGCCATGGAGGCAGACATATTTGCACTACGGCAGCGTAGAGCCAACAAACCAGCGATTGCGAGATCGCCCATTACAATAACATGCTGCGTGATGATGCTGTTACTCTCCAGCATACTTATTCAGCAACGTCCCTGACGTTTCACAGGTAATTATTCAGTAATTTTCTGTAAAATAATTTTCTGGATATATACCTCGGTTACTTCTCTCCGGCTCCTTTGGAGATCTTCAAGCCTTTCCTCCTCTGCTCTAGTCACCCCGCTGGCACCTCTCCCTCGCCTGGCCCTGGCTGCACGCCCACCCCGGCCTCTCTGCCCTCTTCCTCGCCCTCTCCCTCTTCCTTGCCTTGTAACCACCGTGCCACAAACAAGACTTGGACTCTGTAAACGGGGAATATATATTCTTCCAGCGAACACAATCTCGCTGTTAAACTAATGACTACAATTACTTCGTCTGTTTATATCACCATGCAAAGCAGCTCACCAAAACGTCACAACGATGTAGAAAAAATAACGGGTATATTTATTATCTTACGTCTACATGAAATCTATACCCTACACAGACTAATGAAATACTATCTGTAAAATTATCTATGTAAACAAACCTCATCACTTGAGAAGGTAGGTGATGCTGACGTCGTGGAAGACATTTTGTCCCTTAAAGCTCGCCGTACTGTTGGGGGGGAGAAGCGGTGGGGGGGGATGTTCATGTTGCTGCGGTCTGCAGTCTGACCGCTAGATGTCGCTGAAAATTACACACTGTAGCTTTAAGTAAATGTTTTGATACATTCTAATAAGTAGTCAAATGTAAAGAGAGCAAAATTTGCAGTAAGAGAAACTGTGTTTTAGTGGTAAGGTCAAGTGGTATTTTCATGGGCAACTGTCAACTCTCTTCAATTTTTGGATATTCAACATTCAGCACCATAAATCAGGACGCACTGTATATACTGTAGATATCCCCTTCTTTGGCACCTTCCTCTGCTTTCTGAATATTTGAGCCGATGTAATGAGTACATTTCTCCATTGTCAGATCAGTAAAGTCAATCAATCAATCAATCAATCAATCAATCAATCAATCAATCAATCAATCAATCAAGCAATCAATCTGACTGCAGAGCCAGCTGACGAGCAGAAGCCAGAGACAAGGAAGAGCAGGAGTTTCCGGAAGGAGAAGCCAAGGCCATGAGATCTGAAGAGGTAACGAAGGGAACTCCAAGGCAGCGTCGGGAGACAGATCCAAGGTCATAAGCAGGCAGTATCCAGCAGGAGTCCGAAGACAGGTCAGGCAAACAGATCAGAACATGGACAGGCAGGCTCAGAGGTCTGGGAGCAGAAACTAGGCAGGATCAGGTTATCAGAATAACACACTGGGTAGGCTTGATAACTCTCACATAGAGCTTGAATAATCTGGCACTGATGGCTGGGACCAAACAGTTTAAGTAGAAGGTGGAACAGGTGGATCTGATAAATGGTCATGAAAACTGGGCAGAGCTAGGCTTATTGATGGAATTAACCAATAATCCAGTCATCAGTGCCAAGATCATGACACCTCTGTCTTTTTATTTTTGTTTAAAACAAATAAAACAGAATTGGAAGACACAACATTATAAACTGTCCCTAGCATTTAACATTCTCTAGATTTAGTAGCAGTCTTCTGTAGAGAACCTTAATGGAAAAATTACAATGTCAGCCTTAAAATATTTGTTAAGACCCTAGACACTTAAGGGTGATGATATTGGTAAAAAAAAATATAAATAAAAACGGGCATTCACTGACTGGAAAAAATATCTGAATTGTGGTTTTCCACTTGCCAATTACCAGTCAGGGCTGTCTAACTGTAAAATTTATCAGCTTAGTACATCTTTATAATTGTAGCAATGTAACCGACATGTACAGTAAAGTGCATAAAACAATTGAGCAATTGACAGTGAAAGTCAATTTTCAAAACAAGTGTCATGAGGTATCTATCAAATCCTCTGAAAGACTAAACCTTGTAAAGAGACAACTGTTCAGATATCTCTTCATGGCTTAATATAAAAATCACTCAAAATAAAATCACAGCTCTCTGCCCTCTTTGACTTAACTGAAATCATTCACAGAATATCCTGTCTGACAACAAAATTGAGAGTATTGGACAAAACTCAGAGCACTACTCTGTAAAAAAACAAACCTATAATCTGCTCTCCATGAAATATGTGGGGACAAAATCACATTAATATACTGCACTATTCAATGGTGGGGGCAGAGCTGAAAGGCAAGTGGAAATCTAAGGCTTTCAGCACAACAATGAGCTAAAGCATACAGCCAGTACTGAGGTGAAGCAGTTGTGATTGTCCTTGACTGGTCAAACAACCCCCCACTTAAATCCCATAAAACATTGGCCCTGACACAAAAATATGGCACTTCACAGACACTCCCATTCACAGCTCATAGAAACTGACAAGACAAGAAAAGAAGAGCAGAATAAATGGACCCAGTCCACTGGACCAGGTTACCTATCTAAGATGACAACTTACAGGAATTCAAATTACATGTGGATTGTCTATGCTTATGCCAATCCACTTATACTGTTTATTGGAAAATTAAGAAAAACAAAAAGTAAAATATGATTTGTAAGGAAAGCTGTAATGAAAACTTTTGCAGAATACATGACACCATACTTAATTTAATTCAATAACCTCTGGCTGCGGTTCTATCACAGCCTTCTTTTGGCAGAAACATGTAATCAATGTGGCAACTTATGCAGACAGAGCAGGACTAATGTATTTTGTGTTTTTGTGCCAGGCAGCCAGCACAATGCAAACTCACTTGGATAGAGACAAAAGCTTCATGGTCCAGACGAGCATATGCAGGCAAAGAGGTGTGGAGCTGCAACAGCTGTCCTAATGATGTGGGGTGAGGCTGAACAGAGATCATTTTGGGATTGTAGACTCCAATTACTCAGGATGGACTGGCCAAGGGAACAAATACTCCCTATCATGAGCAGCATCACAATCACCTCTCCATAAACACTTTGTTGTTAGCAAGAGAGAGGGAGAGTAGGTATCAGAGTGTGACTGTGAATGCTAGAAAGGAAAGAAGAGACAGATGGAAATACATTTTAAAAAGGAGAGAAAAAGGGAAGTAAGGATAATTTGGTGCCCTTTTAAGCTTCAGGTTGGTCTATCAGGCAGAAGAGTGATTAATTCTAGGTGAGACGCAATGAAAGAGTCTGTGTGTGCAGAGTTACCAATCCCTGTTTACTATTATACTCACTGTGTTTGGTCATACAATCATCTAAATAAAAAAAATAAAGGCTTAAAAAATGTGTATATTAGTAATTAATGAAGTATTTAACTTAATGCAGCATCATGTTATTTTCGAGTTGTGCTCTACCTACTGGACCGTTTGCACTGTCGTACAACTGTAAAAACTGACTGCAAAGACAATGTCACAACTAGATGTTTGAAGAGGTGGGTATTATTGTACATTATCTAATGTAAACTAGTGTAAGGCAGTCTCTTTGCTGCCAATTGTTGTCTTCATATTTGTCACTGAAGGGAAGGTCTGCCTCTTGAGTATTTTTTTATATAAAACAATGAATTTGGAATATATTTATATTGCACTAAAGTCTTTTTCGAATACATAAGTTCATTTGGAATAAATTAAGCTGCAACTGTTAAACAAGAGGTCCTCACCATTGCTTTCAATTGGTTACATTTGCCCACTCTGTATTAGTTGACCAATTTTAACCCAGGTGTAAGAAAAGAGCTATACAAATAAAAACACAGGCCCATGTGCCTATAGGGCAGCCATCATAGTTCAGATCACGGCTCAGATAGCTGCTGCCAGAATGAATAGGGGACACCTTAAGCAGCACCTTGGAAACTTGAGTTGCACTGTTAAAAGCAACCTGCGCAACCTGCGCAACCTGGGTGTCTTCATGGATGGAGTGATGTCGATGGAGTAATCTATACAGGGGCGCAGGGAACCATCCTTTTTTGCCACAAAGAAAAAAACAGCACCGAGAGGGGATGAGGATAGACGAATTATTCCAGCAGCCAGGGATTCGTTAATGTATTTCTCCATAGTCTCTCGTTCAGGTTTGGAAATGTTATACAGCCTGCTGCTGGGAAGAGGGGCTCCAGGTAATAGATCTATGGCGCAGTCATATGATCTGTGAGGTGGAAGAGACGTCGCACTGACCTTACTGAAGACTGGTGCCAGGTCATGATACTCGGGGGGGAACAGAAGTAAGGTCAGGAGAGTCCATCTCCCCCCTACCTCTAGGGGACTGAATAGAAGGAGCCGCAGAATGAAGACTGGATTCGTGACAGGAAGTTGACCAGGATTCAATGTGGCGTTCAGCCCAGTTGATGTGGGGGTTATGACGCTCCAGCCATTCCAATCCTAACACCAGGGAGGAACAAGCTGGAGGAAAAACAAAAAAGGTTCGCTTTTCCCGATAGTTTCCAGAGATCAACAGTTCCAATGGTTGTGTCTGATGAGCAACTTGATGTCATTTCTTTCCATCGATGGCAGAGACTCAGAGGGGTTTGATTGAAGGAACAGTCTCAATCTTTACAGCTGGACCAGTTCAGAATCAATTAGGTTTCTTTCACACCCTGAATCGATGAATGCTGACAGGGTGAGATTCTGGTTATCAAAAAACAGAGTAGCAGGTAACAACAAATGAGGAGTTTTTTCAGGTGGCCCGTCAGACTCCTCACATCCTGTGACGGGCCCAGGCTTTTGATTTAGTCGGGCAAGAAGCAATAAAGTGTCTAGTCTCACCACAGTACAGGCACAATTTAGCTCTGAATCTTCGTTGTCTTTCCTCAGGGGATAGCCTGGTGTGTCCGATTTGCATGGGTTCGCCTTCCGCTCCTTCAGAAGGAGAGAAATAAGATACCTTGACGGGAGCTGGGCGAGACAGATCCCTTGACCTCGGCTTGGAAACGGATTCTGGGGAGCCAGGAAAAACAGAAGCATTATCAGATGCAGGGGTTGAAACAAAAAATTTCGGTCTTTCTGTCTAGAGAAATTTCTAGTCCGAAGCCTGTTATCCAACCTGATAGTCAGACGGATTAAATCCTCCAAACTAGCTGGTTCGTCTAATGTGGCGAGTTAATCTTTAATGATGTCATTCAGGGCCTTAAAGTAAGCACTCTTAAGTGCGCACTCGTTCCAACCTGAGGCTGCAGCCTTAACCCGGAAGTCAATGGAAAATTCAGCTACTGTTGATTCTCCCTGTTTTAAATCTAGCAGGGCTCGGGAATCAATGGTTTTAACAGAGTCATGGTGTCATGATGGGTTTTCTCTGAGTAAAGCCCAAGATGCAGAGCACACACGGAGAGACAGGTAAAAGTCCAAAGAGTTTATTAAAGGAGCACAAGCACATGAATATGAAACCGGAACAGTTCAGGCAGGAGGTTGGCTCACTGGGGTCTGTGCAGGGAACGGGGGATGGCTGGATTGCTGAGATAATGAGGTGCTTAGCCTCTAGCTGTAAGCTAGCTAGGACAGCTTGGATCTGAGCTTCCAGCTCGACGCAGAGAACAACAGGGGATAATCCACATGGTAACCTCTGGGGAACTCCTCAAAGAAGTCCTCAGGTTTCTTCCACGTAGGGATCTGCGGGTTGGCTCACCAGGGCAGATTGCAGGTTGGGCTTTCCAAGAGCTTCTGGCTTGAGACTGGTTTCCTATGACGCAGCTCTCCCAGAGCTGCAGACCAGAGACGGTTCCAATGAGGGAGCTTCACAAGGAGACAGGAGGCTAAGCTCATCCAGAGCTTTCACGAAGATACAGGAGGTTAAGCTCATCCAGAGCTTCCACGAGTGACAGGATTCCTGTGAGGCAGAGATAAAGAAGATATTAGAACCTGGTCTCGACCTAGGAACAACCAAGACTCTATAGCAGAAGGTTCAGGAAGCTAACCAACTAAGATCAACACTGCGGCGTCGGATCAAGGACAGGCAGGAGCTTATAAAGGAGAGGTCTTCTGATAAGAGGATTAGGAACAGGTTTGCAGGAAGGTTCCAGCTCCAGAAGACCCACAGCGCATCCTGCTGGAGACAGAGGGTAATCTCCAGATCCCCACAGTAACTCCAACCCTAAGGGAAAAACAAAGAGAGCAGAAAAGGATCCTCGGCACCCTCTGGTGGGCAAGCCTGAGGATCCCAACACATGGTTGAAAATCTGAGAAAACTCAGAGATGAATTCAGAGAAAGTACATGAAAAACTGGATTCAGAAGAGAACCTTGCCTCCGCCCATTCTAGGGCTCGTCCAGTAAGCTGAGAGAGAATGAAATAAATCTTTTTTCTGTCATTGGGAAAACTGCCAGGTGAGTGTTCAAAAAGTAAACGGCATTGGAACAAAAATCCTCTACAATCCTTTTGATTACCTGAAAATCTTTCAGGAGGACTCGGACGGAACTCAGGAAATGACGTCACAGACGGTGACCTGAGTGGCGGAAGTGGTTCCGGAACTGGACGGGCTGCAGGCGTGGCGTTAGTATTTGCCATGTAGCTAGCATAATTCTGTAAAACTTGGTTTTGATATTCTAGCTGGCGGTTTAACTCACGGAGGGTGTGCGCTTGTCCATGGATTTGGGTTTCCTGCTCCTCAAGCCTCCTCCGGAGGTGATCTGCTGGGCTTTGAGTTTGGCCGCAGTGTTCTGTAATGATCGGTTTAGAGATAAACCCACATGCAGAACACCACTGAGACTTGGTAAAAGGTTTAACAGAGTTTATTAAAGTTTCACGAAAACAAGACAAGATTCAGGTTCAGGTCCGGGCAGGATTCTCTGGCGTCTGCAGAGACGGATAGTTGGTTAGCTGGGTATGCAGATAAGTTAAATGGGTTTTCAGATATTTCAGTGGATACCTTGAAGAGGTCCAGGTTTGTTCAGAGAGAGGGAACCGGTTGGGTCCAGAGACTGTTGGTTCAGCAGAGTGCTTAGGCAGCAGCAGCGTCTTACTTCTGACTTCCAGTGAACAGACCTTGGTTGAAGTGATTAGCTCTTTCCCAAGAGCAGCAGGTGGATTCCAGAATGTAGTCTTCAGGTTTGGCTCTCTAGGGCAGGCAGGCAGATTCAGGTTAAGCTCATCCAGAGTTTCTCTCGAGAGACTGGTTTCCTAGGAGCGAGAAGACAGAGGCAATTAGAATAAGGTTTCTCTAGGAAGATAACTATTAGTTAATTCAGAGGCTCAGGTTCGCTAACCAAACTTGGCTAACACTGCGGCGTCGAAGCAAGGTCTGGCAGCTGCTTATAAAGGCTGGTCTCCTGATGAGCTGATGAGCGTCAGCTGTGCTGGAGGGCTCCAGCCCAGGAGGATCCACAGCGCACTCTGCTGGAGAAGGTGGAGAATCTCCAGATCCCAACAGGTAGGTGGAAGGCAGAAAAACTGAAAGGAAAAAACTAATGAATGCAAAAAAATAATAATAATTGGAATAACATATACATAATTCTAGATATATCAAAATAGCATAGTGCAGGTTCCAGAGCTTTAACAGATGTCTGGCCCCTCTGACAACAAGTTCATATGGTGTATGGGTATGAGACAAGAGAAGAAACTTTGAAATCTGCCACTGCACGATTGCTTTTTTTTAAAGGCATGATGTCTGTTGAGAAAATAGAAGAAGAGAAGAAAAATATTGAAGTTATTGTGAATTAAATTGCGATGGGGCTTAAGGTGCATCTGTGGCTGGTCTTCTGTGATCCATCTAAAAAACAGTTGCATGTGCTCCCTTGATAATTCATTAATCGTGGCAAACACCTAACAAAGTACCCAGGGGATCGAGAATGCACATCACGTCACACCCAAACTCACACACAGTGAATTCAGCAGGTATCACTTTCTCATGCATTTGTAGGGCATGTGTGGGAAAGAAATATAATATTCAACTTTTAATTTTGTATAATGCTCATTTAAAAACAATAAAGCTTAATCTTATCTAATTACAAAATCAATTAGACAAAAATACAAAGGGCTGCTCAGTGGCGCACTGGGTAGCACCGCTAACTGTACTTCGGCTTCCTCCCACAGTCCAAAAAACGTGAATGTTAGGTTAATTGGCTTCTCTAGTTTCTCCTTAGGTGTGAGTGTGTGCATGAATGGTTGTATGTTGTTTGTCTCTGTGTTGCCCTGCGATCAGATCTAAGAAGACAATCAGATCTAAGAACAAAGCGAACAGTAAAAAATAGTAATTTTGAAAGCAGTGAATTAAGGATTCTTTACACGTAAAGACATTAAAATTAGAAAAATATCAAGAAAGCATCCATCCATTTCCTCTCGCTTACTCCATCAGGCCCGTTGTGTGGCCAGGGCCTGTCTCCGGCAGTCTATGTAAAAAAGGCAACGTACAACCTGGACAGGTTGCCAGTCTGTCGCATGGAAAAAAATCTGGAAACCATTATATTTAACTTTAGCATTGCTTTGTATAACACATACATTAACAAGGTGTCACATTTGTTTCTGTGCTTTACAGGTTCCATTACAAGACATAGTAAGAATAAACACTTAAATATTACCCAGAGGCAAAAAAATAAAATAAAAAATTTGTATCTTAATATAAAACTGGTACCAAACTGACAGTTTAGGCTGCAATAGCTACGTATGTGATGCAAATTATTACAAATTTTGGTACTGATAAATACATGTTAATAACCCTCCACAAAGTACACTCACAAGGCGCAAACATCTTTCTGCATCTTTGCTTTATCTTTTATATTTGAGTATGAACAGTTAGGAAAAACAGAAAAAAAATAAGAGCAGTCTTTTTTATATCACTTTTTTCAGTTGTACTAGTATAAATCTGTAAACAGCACAAATGAGTAGATTCTTAAAGCTTGTGCATGTGATGGATTATGGAAGTGATCGGGCATGTTTTGTACAATCTTCATTTCATTATGTGCAGCTGTAATTAAATTAGTCATGCAATGCTCGTCGGCAACAATCAAATCAGTGGGGTTTGCCCGGCGATGCTTTCCTCAGTGATGGAGTTTTAATACATGTTGTGCGGGAGGGATCACCTCAGGAGTGTTTGACACTGTTTAAATTTCAAGCTAAAAGGTTAACATGGATAAAGGTCTTTTGTATGCCTGCTGGCCATAAAGAGTAAAAACAGCACTGATTGCGTTTATCTACTGTCATAAATTTGACTTTGAACCAACTCTGACCGCCCACAGATGTATCTGCATAAAATGTGAAGAGCTAGATTATTACCCATAAGAACTACTGTGAAGCTGGTGCTGAGAGTAACACAGTGCTTTAATTCACATGGGCTTGGTCCTTAGCTTACAGCCTACAATTCCTTTTTAAACATTTACAATATTCTTTCTGTTATGATATGTGGACGTTAAGATCTAAAAAGAGTCTGGTCTACTGGTCAGACCCTGTAATTCAGTGAAAGGGTGGAGTCAGAGAAAAAAAAAATGCATGCCCATGACCCGGAAGGGCCATTTTGTATGGCTGCTACCGCAAGTGGTTGTTCCCAAATGTTGGTAAAAAGCCTTTTGTGTCTTTTAAGATTCAAATTAATCTTTACTGGGCTGCTGTAAAAACAATTCAATTCAAACTGGACTGACGATAAACAGATAATCAGCATTTAGGTTGATGATCAGTAATTGAGAATTTAAAAACAGTTACCACATGAACAGGGTAGGCTGATCTACATACCAGTAAGAAAGTGTTTTTTTCAAAGAATTTATTTCAATAAAATTTTATGATTAGAGCTTCAAGCAAATACAACACGAAATAAATGTCTCTAGAAAGTTAGAACATGTTATAAGACTGAATATTACACCTTGACAGTTGCCAAGGTAACAGTCAAAGACACCCTGAAGAAAGGTAATCAAAAAGGTCTGGTCAAATTGTTGTTAGTTTAATCACTAAAATAGGTTTGGATGGAAGGAGAAAGCATTGATTATTTTAGGCCATAATAATCACATGATTTAAATCCAATATTATCTATGGATTATTGTCAAAATGTTCCACAGCTGAGCTGAAGGCTGCTATTACAGCAAGCTCACCTCCCTGAACACATCAAGCCCAGCCGAAGGCTGATTTATGCTATGTCACACTGTATTTAAACAGAAATGTATGCAAAGAGGAGCCTCCACCAAGTATTGAAAGGATCCAATCTTTGTTGCTGACAAGACGTCTTTATTATATACCTGTTTTTTTTCTTTGTGTACAGCAAAGGTCATGTGGGTGTTTCTATATAAATACAACTGGTATGGTGTGGTTTATGATTCAAAGCTATTTCAGAAATTCCGGAAAGTCTAGTGAGCAATAAATCCTGTCACCTTGCGGGTGACCAATCAGTCACCATAGAAACAAGGTTTTATAACATTGGTCAGAAACAAAGCAGTCATTTTAAAAATACTTTGGAATTGCTTTATTGTTTTTAATCTTCCCAATCGTCATTATTCTGTGACTTAGTTTAGCAACACAAACAAGAAAATGGTAGCAAGGAACAATTTCTATGAGAGACGATGACCAACTGATTCACACACTCAGCCATTGTGTTCATGTAAAAATGACTGTGATTCATAGTGCTAAAATTAAATCTCAGCTAAATGGTGCTTCTAGGTGCAAACATTAAGTGGTATATTGCTGCTGGGAAAGAAGTAGGCATGAAAAAAACAGACTTCTGACGAACAGATGAAGCTGTCTGTTTATATTAATAATAAAAAAAAATGACAAAGAACAAATTGGGAAAAATGCATAAAAGAAGAGCAGAATCTAGTTTTACGAAAATTTTTACGGCTTACTTTCCATTACATTTTCTATTCTCTCATAGCTCTACCTTATTAAAAAGAGTTTTGCCTAAGCATTGTAAAAAATGGTTTTGCATATACCTCTGCAGGTCTAATAGAGTCAGGCAAAACATGATGTGTCCCCTGCTCAGAGAAAAAAAAAAAAAAAACACAGAGCATCAAAGAACAAACAACTGAACAACAGATAAACCCAGCAGATATCTGCTTGGTCAAATGCTGTTAAGCACTTACACCAACTGTATTATTCATTGTTGTTAATTGGACAGAAATCTCAGTTGCAGCAGAAAAAACCCCACACTGCCTCCACAGAGGTGATTTTTGTATTCTAATCAGCTAAGACTGCCAGAGTCTGTCTGCATAATCACACTGGAGTTAAAACCAGACAGTCCGCAGACGGAGCGAACTTTTCAAACTGAAGGTTTATTCTCTTCCGAACAAGGCCTGCTTCCTCTACAGTAGGACAAAGTCTAAAGGCTTGGGTTGTAGAGATAACAAAAATGGTTAACACAAATGCAATGCACATCAAATGAGCACAGATCTCCAAATTTCAATGCACAAGTTATGTAACAGTAAAAAAAAAAGAAAAAAAAAAGGTGAAATGGAATATATGGGTGAAGAAAGGATGTAGCTGTCAGTCAGAAATTCAAGAACTGAATATTAAAGTTTTCAGTTTGTTTTTATTACTTTTTAAAAACCCTTATTTTTAAAAGCCAGCATCTACCTCTAAAGTGCTCTAAAAAAGAATTGAACCCCATAAGAATATTTCTGATAGTTTTTTTCTCAAACACCCTTGATTTTATCGAGAAACATGAAACAACTATGAAACAATTTTAATAAACAGAAAATGCAGTTTTCAAATGAAGATTCTGTAACTCAGCTGTTTGTTTTCCCTAGACAAAGTCACTTATGGAGCTAGTTGCCTCTGTTTTTTAAAACCTCAGTCAGCTATGGTAGAAGGAACAGCAACAAGACAATGGAAAATTGTGGCATTAGAAAATATGCCTCAAAGATGCTAGATAAAAAATATCAAGACTCATTTCAATGATTCTTTAGTTAAATTCCTTTGCTCTGTATGCAACAACTTCTTTAGTGTTAGCCTTTTTCTTTAGTGTCTCATCAATCTCTCCTCTTTCCTAATTGGTTTCCATTTTGTGCGTTTTTTTGCACCATGTTTTTTCTCCCAATATTTATATTTGATCACTGCTGCACTTCAAAAAAATTTAAATGTTATGAGAGCTGTACAAAAATGTTTCTTTTGTTTACACTGTGTATACAAAATTACAATTTGTCTAAGTCATAATTCATCTATATATTGTTTTCAATTACTTAATTTAGTTATTGCAATAAAAGGGTTTTTAAGACTATTATGATTTAATGGGAATGGTATATTATAAAAACTGAAAGACTTGATGCAATGTTGACTCCAAATCATTCATCATTTCTGAGCTTCACATTTGATATCAACATGAACTCTTCTGGCCTTAACTTGTAAGCTTTCTGTGAGGGACAGATGGTCATTTTTCCACCTACAGTCAGCCTGATGTTCATGATTAGGATTCAACACCCAGTCGAATGGTTGCAGATTATCTCTGGGCCATCATGTTTTTAGCACATTCCTGCTGTGCCTAATTCTCGAGTTGCCTGCAGATCTGCCAGTTGGGTCCAACTGTCATTCAGATGGACACTGATGACTCTGCCAGGATAAATCCTTCACAGTGACTATTCTTAAGGGAGGCAGTGATTAAGATTTAATAGTCATCCTTTTTCAGGCCTTTTCAGGAATCTCTGCAGTGTCTTAGCTGCAGAACAAAAGAAATATATTTTATGACATGGCCTTATAAGAGTTTCTCTAAAATATTGATTTTAGTTTATTGTTAATTTCATTTATTTAAGCATGAGATGTTGCTGTTATAGAAAAGACATTAGCTATGCTTTCATAGACAGTCCACTTCTCATAACACAAAGCTCAAAATTATTTTAATCTCTATTCCATCCATCCATCCATCCATCCATCCATCCATCCATCCATCCATCCATCCATCCATCCATCCATCCATCCATCCATCCATCCATCCATCCATCCATCCATCCATCCATATCTTTCATGACTGTTGGTTTAAATAAGGAGATATTCTGTGATTATTGTAAATACATTTTCAGTATTTGACAAGTAACAAGTATACCCAACAAGGTTATAGACTGTATCTATGAGGATATTTGAAAATCACATTTGAGAGCGCAGTGGTTTGTATGAATTCATGTTGAAACATGAGATGGCCATTTTCCAACCTGTTCCAACTTCGTTGGGATCTTAAAAATGCCATGGTATGTTGCAGGGCATATTATATTCTATGGCAAATAGTCAAATAGCTTTAGTGTCCAAACATTGCATTATTTATAGAAGAGCTTTATTCTGCAATGAACAAATGAATCTGCTTGGCCAAGAAAACCCATTTCACGAAGCTCTCTCCGAACTGCTCACTGAGCTCAGGAGAGTGAAATGATTTGCTGGTTTTAAAAACGTTTTTATGTGCAGTCTTTATGCCTAGGGGATATTTTTTATACTTGTGGTCATGGAAGTGACAGAAACAAAACAGACAGAAACACCATACAGTGTCAATGTGCCAGTAAATTTAAAGCATTAAATTGTCCTAATTGTTAAACTCAGGAGCATATAAAGGTTTACAGCCCAAATAGAAATCTGTTTGACATAGTGCATAGTTTTGTTTACATTAATAACAGACCAAGAATTTGCATGATTAAACATAATATGTTTACAGAAAATATTGAATAAGAAGCTATTGGCTATAGTGTTAGCAAGCACACCCAAGCACCTCTGACATAGTATCCTTTTTAAATCAAAGAAGCAACTTTATAAGCAGGCATGTTCAACATAGATAAGATTTTACTTATAACTTAGAAGATAGAACTTATTACAGCACCCCTATTATGTTCAAAAAGTTTATGATTTACTCTCCTTCATCTGCATTCTCCATCTATGAAATTACAGGATAACAAATAAACTGTCTTATCAGATAATCTGTACTGACTCTCATAAGACCAAGTGTCTGAAATGTAATTGCCAAGGAAATCTCTACTTAGTCTTCAAGTCTGAACCTTGCATGGCATTGTTCATGTTCAATCTTAAAATGTCATGATAAACAACCCATGGGATTTTTCTTATCATTTCCATGGATCTTTTGTGGTTGTATTTTAAATACACTATCAAAGGCGATGTGTATTAACTACTGATTAGTGTACGTGAAAAGAGCTGACAGAAGCACTAAAATATGTCAAACTACCGTATTTTCACGACCATAAGGCGCACCGTACTAAAAGGCGCAGTCTCAGTTATGTGTGCCATTTCTGTATTTAACACACACATAAGGCGCACCGGACTATAGGGCGCGTTTTTTATATACAGGTACATGTCCTCTACTACCTTTAAATAGCTCTACTGCGTATTTAAAAATACAGCGGGGGCAAAACTGAGTATGACTGTGCTTTATTCATGTATTTATTACAAAGTATTAATCAAACCTGGGAGCTGACCGTGAGACAGACACATCGCAGATGACAGCGCTGTGATCACTCCTAAATTAACTTAAAATCCTGAAATCTGCCGACAGAATATGTTTGATTTTATTACCGGTATCCTGGTGCCTGCAGTTTAGATTATTTAGATGAAAAACACCTGCCAGCCACTGCATGAACCCGGAGGCTGCCCAGCCTAGAGGCTGCTGATGAAGGGATTTCTACTGTCGGCGCACCGCTGGTATGTGGGAGTCTGAGCGCCTCCGACAGAAATAGATAATCTGGATGAACTGATTGTAATTATTAAGTTTTCAGGTGGACTTTCTCACTTAAAAAACATATTAAAACTACTTTATTCCCACTGATCACAGCAAATATAGCTGCAAGATTTAGATTATTTAGATGAAAAAACACCTGCCAGCCGCCGCGGTGAAGAGGAGGAGACCCGCCCAGAGGCTGCTGTTGAATTAAGTTTTCAGGTAGAAAAATAGAGCGGGAGCAAAACTGAGTATGTTTGTGCTTTATTCATGTATTTATTACAAAGTATTAATCAAACCCATCAAAGTCCTCATCCTCTGTTTCTGAATTAAACAGCTGCGCTAAATCAGACATGCCAATTTCCCCTTCTTCGCTGTCAGAGTCACTTTCCGTGCAGCGCGGCTCCTCAGAAATAATGCAGGCTTTTGCGAAAGCTTGAACAACAGTGCCAGCAGACACGTTAGTCCAAGCATCTACAATCCATCGGCTAAAGGTGGCGTAACTTGCCCGGCGCTGCCTTCCACTTATCGTGAAACTGTGGTCTCAGTCTGTCATCCATCGCTCCCACGCCGCTCGCACACTTTGAATGGCCGCTTCACACCGATGTCGAGCGGTGGAAGTTCCTTTGTAAGACCCCCGAGATAACGGCGAGCACAGCGTTTATTGTTTTTCACCATGTTTTTCACATCAGCTGTGAGATGGGCACTAGAGACTGACATTTTTTCGGGAATCCCATGGGTCACGGGATTCCCGTGGGATGGGAGTCAGTATTAGTAACGATCACGGGATTGGGACGGTACAGGATTAAACATTAACGGGAGCAGACGGGAGCGGGAGCAAACCAATAGTAACTTCCGCTCTGAGTTTTTCACCCGCGCTCAAAAACAACAAGAATGGGAGTGGTGCAGGAGCGGGAGTCATTCTGAATGGGAGCGGGATGGGAGTGGGAGTAATTTCACCAGGAGTGGGATGGGACAGGATTTAGATTTCTACTCTGGCCCGGGATCGGGACGGGACACCATTTTTTTCTGTGGGAGTGGGACGGGACAGGAGTGAAAATCCACTCCCGTGTCAGTCTCTAATGGGCATGCATGGAGACACATATTAAAAGCGATGGTGATGCGTGGAAAAAACCACCTGGTCTCCTCACATACACCTCCCTCAGCCACGCTTTCATCATCTCCTCATCCATCCAGCCTTTTTCATTTGCTTTAAAATCATATGTCATCAGAGCGATGTGTCTGTCTCGCTGTCAGCTCCCAGATCAGCTTCTCTGATTGGTTGATGCGGCGCTTCCAGCAGCAAAACTTCAATTTTTTCCATTTCGAGCAGCAGCAGCGCGTTGGCGGCGCGCTCCCGACTCGCTGCGCCTGCTGCTCAAAACGCACTGCGGGACCTTTTGCTGCGTCTATACGCTCGTGAACCGTTGACTTTGCATGTAAACTCGCTGCTTCTGCTGCACCTGCTGGGTCCGGTTCACAGCGAGCACAGCATTAATTTATTTCACCATGTTTTTCACATCAGCTGTGAGATGGGCACGCATGGAGTCAGATTAACAGCGATGGTGATGAGTGGAAAAAAAACCACCTGGTCTCCTTACATTCAGCCACTCTTTCATCATCTCCTCAATTAGGTGGTCTCAAAAGTCGCAGTTGCAACACATATAGGGCGCACCGCACATTTTGAGGAAAAAAAAAAGACGTTTATGTGCGCCTTATAGTCGTGAAAATACGGTAATACACCAATCGTTTAATTAATTTTATTGATCTCACATTGGAGAAATTTACCTCTGCATTTAACCTATCTGCATGGGGAGCAGTGGGCTGCCATTGTGCAGCACCCAGGGAGCAGTGTGGGGTCAAGCGTCTTCCTCAGAGAGCCAGAGCAGCAGTCTGTGGGAGTGGGGCTCGAACTCAGAACCTTAGGATTCCAAGCTCTATGCCCTAACCACTAGGCCGCCACTCCTCACTTTGATTCACATTATGTAATCTTAAAAAGTTCTCATGGACTGTTTCACATCCTTTGTTTTAAAGAAACTTTCCAAAGTGCCAAACATAAAGTTAATCTAACTGTATGACAAAATGAACCTTTAAAGGAATAGTACACCCAAAACATGATTAGCCTTCATTTTCTACTCACCCCCATGCTGAACAACACTCTGGAGTACTTTTTTGATATCTCAAATGCATCTGGAGATCTGGGAGGCTTCTTGCTGTCTGCTGACATTCAAATAATGGAGGTCTATGGCGCCCGAGGCAGAAAGGTCCATAAAAGTCCACAAAAAACGTGTCAATATTCCTCCATACTGCTCGTCCTATGTATTCCAAGTGTCCTGAGTGAGTAGCGTCCATAATTTACTCGAAACGAAGTCATTTAGAATGTTTTTAGAGCATAAACAGTAGTGTATAGGATTTCCTGAAAGCGCGCACCTGCGCGTTCATGACGCTACGGAAGCCGGCAGACCAAACCAGATGAAAGTGCGCATTCAGCGTCTGCTCTGCCGATAATGCAAGCGTAGAAGAAGAAATGTGCTGTTTACCTGTGCAAAGAAAGAAACAACGAAAGAAAAATGTCTGAGGACTTCAGTGTTGAGGAAGAGCATGAGTTCTTTGCCGAGCTGAATGCGCACTTTCATCTGGTTTGGTCTGCCGCGGTTTCCGTAGCGTCGTGAACGTAGCGTCAGGAAATCCTATACACTACTGTTTATGCTCTAAAAACATTCTAAATGACTTCGTTTCGAGTAAATTCTGGATGCTACCCACTCAGGACACTTGGAATACATTGGACGAGCAGTATGGAGGAATATTGACACGTTTTTTGTGGACTTTTATGGACCTTTCTGCCTCGGGCGCCATAGACCTCCATTATTTGAATGTCAGCAGAGAGCAAGAAGCCTCCCAGATCTCCAGATGCATTTGAGATATCAAAAAAGTACTCCAGAGTGTTGTTCAGCATGGAGGTGAGTAGAAAATGAAGGCTAATCATGTTTTGGTTGTACTATTCCTGTAAGATTACAGTCTTTGCATATTTTTTCCCCCCTTATCCATCAAGATCAGTTATGAGGCTCACAAAAAGACCATTAGTAAAACTAGGATGCAATCAAAAAGGGATTTTCTTTTATCAAGCTTAAGCAGAACATTGCCTCAATGCAACGTGAATGAAAAGTCTTTAAGGATTTTTTTGGGGGAAATCTTAAAAAGAAGAATGGACACACTTTACATAAAATAACCCTTCACTTTCAAAGGATGTTTGCATCACTGGCAAATAAGGTAAAAACAAGAGAAACTCTTAATGTTCTTCTCATTGCAAGAGAAGAAACACTATAGATCCATTCACTGGAAACAGGAAATCGAATATTCCATTGATCTCACCTTTCTGTTCCTCATAGAGGGTAATTTATCAAATAAAGGTTACGAACCAGACGAGAACTGCGATCTGTTTATCATGGAATGTCAGCTAGAAAAAAGGGTCTTAATATTACTTCACTGAACTATTCACTATTGGCTAGAGTTCTCTTTGTCCAGGTATAATTTGTCACTGTCATCAGCTTGTGCCTGCTTTATTAAGAACAAAATAAAAGCCCATATATAGGATAATCAATGGTGGTGTTGTCACCGCTTGATAAGTAAGGTAAGGGAGGCGGGAAGCATACCATCACCAGGTCGGGATCAGTCGCTCTGTCCCCCACTGGCTCCCTGCCCCCGTCCGCCGGGGTTCCTGGTCCAGCCCCAGAGCTGGCTTGGTTCAGTGCCCAGTGTGTTTCTACTACATGCTGCACTGTAGTCGACCACAATCCCGGACGATTTTGAAATTGCCCCCACACATTTTTTTAGGTATGAAAAGTAGGACATGTCCTGGAAAAAGAGGATGTCTGGTCACCCTACCATATCATCAATTTCGATGTTTCATTGAGTGAATGCTTGTTGCTATGATGCGTTGTTGCTCAGCAGCTTCGCTCGTTGTAAACCAACCAATCAGCGCACAGCTCATCTAAATATTCATGAGCATACCATAAAAGGAAGCAAACCTGTCGTTTCATTCCAGGGCTTTTAACCAGGCTTGCAATAGGGCGCATAGAACAGCAAATATGCCATTTTCAGTCCAACCAATGTTACACTCCCTGTTCAGAGACCTTAAGGACAAGCACCAAATAATATGGCTAACTGACCGAGCTAAAGGAGGCTAACCTGTTAGCTACTAAGCACAGCTAGCCACAACGCTACCCAGCTCTACTCCTTTATACCATGGTATAACAGTTACTTTGTTCACCATAAAAATAATTTTTTCAGTTTTGTTATCGATCAGGTAAAACTTCATCGGTGATTAGACACGCTACAGTACAGATGATCCTGACTCTGCACACTGATGCTGCGTGATGTTATTATCGTTGTCTTGGCACCCACAATGTTTTAAATCATGTCTCAACATTCAGCCAATCATGTAGCCTAACGTCACTAGCAGGTGCACGATCCGAGCAGATCTGTCCATCCGAGCAGATCTGGTACCTACAATGGAACCAAACCCCGCCCCCTCCATTCCACTGAGCAAACCAGTAAACATCTTTTTCTGTCTTTCATCTGATGCTTGATAAATACTCTGCTTGGGCAAAAGATAGGTGGAAGAGATATTTTACATGTGTAGTTTGTGTTTAATCTAATACAAGGTTTCTCATTTAACTGTTGAAGGTTTTTTAAGTAAGAGTTCTAAACTGAATGCTAATGCTCACCGAACCTGAGCGAACGATCCATATTGTGTGTGACTGTCCTCTTAATTACTGTTTTTCTATTTCTTTGAAGAGTTAGGCTACTGCGGTTGGACTGGCTAGCATTGTTAGTTCCAACCTACCACATTGCTGGCCTTATGGTACAGTAGCAGCCATGTTGAGAGTCCCCTTACTCTTTTATTCTAGCTGGCCCACCCTGGAACTGGATATCCTGTGTAGCTGAATTAACACATTCTTTCCAGTGTCACCATTTCAATGGATTCCTGAGCTTAGTCACTGTTCATCTTTGACTGTAAAACTAGGTCAAGATTCACTGTATTGATTGCATTTAACATTTTATTTATTTACATTTATCTGCTGTTATTTTAAAGGACACCTTTGGATGCATTAAGCCTTAACACTTGAATATTCCTTATTCCTTACTCTTGAATGGGCTCTTAAACCCCCTTTTGTTTGGTTTTATTTATTTATGCTTATTTTCAGTAGTGTTTAGTGTTTGCAAAGTTAGTAGTTACAATAATGCTGTGTGATTATTAGCTAATAAAGGTACCATTGTATTTTAACCCATGTTATTTTGTGTTTTTTTTTTATGGATATATCCAGAGGCGTGCACAGACATTTTTTTTATAAAAAAAATACACGCATGTTGAATGAAATTTGACTTTTATTAACATTCTCTAAACGTGAGTTTTCAATGAAAAAAAGTCACACCACCAACAGAACAGACTAAAGCTTATCTTTCTTTTTCTTTCATCTGGCTCATCTCCCCGTTTTCCCTCATCCTGCTGTTCTCCCTCATCCTGGTCTTTTTCTGTCTCTGTGTCTTCCCTGATCTCTTCCTCATCTCCTGTCCTGGTAGATGTTGATGGTATAGAGCTTCCCTGCTGTGACTGGCTACAATATAATAATAATAACCATCATGACAATAATCATAATAATAATAATAATAATAATAATAATAATAATAGCTTTAACAAATATGCCACATTAGTTTAAATAATGGGCTATTAGGGCAACATGACTGGAAGTCTTGTCACGTGGATATGACTTATGGTAGCCTACAAAATAATATCTATTTTAATACCTGCTTCACAAACCACTTAAAAATAAAATGTGAACAGCTTTTAAGATTTTTCAAAACGATTAACCCTCCTTTCTTGGCATTGTACTGCAATTACTTAATCAATATACAATTAAGACAATAAAGAGACCAAAATGTGTTAATTTATGTTGCCTAACAAAACCTATACAACAGAATTCTGAGATTAAAGTCAGCATTCTGACTTTTTTCCCATACTAAACTGAAATAAAATTTAAAAATCAGTTAATTCTTTTTTTTTCAGTGGCCCTAATCCTCTTCCGTATTTGCAATTGCAAACTCTACCAAAATTATTTGTAGCCTATGTGGTCGTCCTCATGTTATCTGTCATTGACTTGGGCTACAGTGTAAAACTTTCAGAATCAGAATCAGGTTTATTGCCATTGTTAGTGAAGGAGTTCACAAACTAGGAATTTTTTGTGGTACAATCGTGCAACATGAAACATATACGGTAATATGGAATATGTAAATAAAATTATAAAAATATCTAAAAACTGTGGGTATATAGCATGCAATAAAATAGACTAATATATACACTTAAGATAAAAATATGGATATAAAATATAAAAAGTAAAATAGCATCTTACAAGGAGACAACTAGTTTATCAGGTGACCAGTCGGCAAAATGCGTGTTTGGTGCTGCTGAATGAGACATTTTAATGCACAACAAAATGATTTTGCTTGATCTGTATATTACCTGGCTAATGGGGCACGGGAGAAGCAGCCTGTCAGCGACCGTTGCTGCTATCTGAAGATGCTACTGAACTGCTATGATGCTGCGCATCTGGCATGCCCTGCGGGCGACCGCGCGAGGTCACGTGACAAAGGAAGTGAGAGAGGGTCAAAAGGGCATTTTCTTTGATAAAGGGCAAACTTCCTAGTGCTTTAGCACCACCTAGTGTCTATGTATGCACGCCCCTGGATATATCACACAGGATCCACAAATTAGTTATAATCATTCAACTAAAAATGATTTATTGGTCTAAGCCCTGACTTTGAATTACATATTAACTATCTATTAATTACCTACCTCCAAAACATCTTGCCTGTACAGCCAGGCCAACAATTCCCCCTAATGGCCCCATTTCAGAGGCATAGACCAGTATAGGGTATTGCAGGCTAACAAAGAACCCAAACAACTCCTCATTCTAAGGGGCAGACCCATTCTTCTGGTTCAATTAGCATGTTTTCCAAGGGAAAATAATAAAATGTTTTGGTCCACTCCATAAAGCCTCAAACTCAATGCTAATTCTAAAATTTTTAATGGAAAACTCTTCCTGGATGGGAAGCAAAATGTCTTCAAACTTGGAAACAAAGTCCAGTGGACTTTTTTTTATTTTTTTTTAATACTTTTTTGGAATATTAATTACCTATAACTTCCATTTCTAGTTATTTAATATAGTTATAATTGTCTGGTAAAATTGCACAACTTGAGAAAACACATGGGTGTATGAAGCTATTTCAAAGGAAGCTATATTTTGTTTTTAATATTAAGAAAAGTCTGAGGTTCACTAAGACTAAGACACCACCAGGGAGAGCCAGGTTTGAGCAGCAAGCAATAAAGCCTAGCCGGTACAGAAGTGTTACTTTGTTTAACCCTGTTAACATTCAGCTTCAGTACTTCAATAGCATTGAAGCTATTCATCGCCATTCCCAAGACCTGAATCTGATTAAGCACATCTGGGACATAATATCTTGATCCATCCACCAATGTCATATTACACCACAGACTGTCAAGGAATTGTGGGATGCTTTAGTCCAGGTCTAGAAGAAGAAACCCCTCAGGGGACCATCCATCACCTTATCAGGAGCATGCTCAAGCATTGTACAGAGGTCATACTGGCACATGGAGGCCACACAATACTGAGCCTCATTTTGATCTGTGTTAAGGACATTACATCAAAGTTGGATCAGCCTGTAGTGTGTTTCTACTTTAATTTTGTGTATGATTCTAAAACCACATCTCCATTGTTTAATAAGCTAGATTTTCATTGATGCAGTTTGTGTGATTTTGTTGTCCACACATTCCACTTTCTACAGAACAACGTATTCAATGAGAGTAGCCTATCTAATTCATTCATATCTAGGATGTGTTATTTGAGTGTTTTTCCACTTAGAAGCTTTGGCGCTTCTAAGTGGGGGGCAGGAAATCTGTGAAGCATGGCACTTTGAAATGCCCTGCTTTACAAATTTCTGTGATCAGATATTCCACCTTTTGGAAACGTCTCTTTTTGTCTGAATTGTAGTACTTAAAAAAAAAAAAAAAACAGTTGTTCCACCCTTACGATCGAAAAAAAATGGGACAACACTCTGTTGCTAAGAAGAGTGGCACCAAAGAAAACAGCACAAAAGAAAATGTTTTTTTTTTTAGGGGAAAAAAGCAATGATATAAAGAGATGAAAGTAATTGGTAAAGCTTCTTTAACGTCAATAGCAGATGTCTGGCTAGCAGCAGAAAGGCTCACTTACTCCCTCTGAGGAGAGCTGCTGTGCTGAAAAACAAGAAATGGGCTCTGAAAAAGCTGAGATGGTTCAGTGATGCCCAATTATATATGTTGTTTTTATAGGAGTTGTGGCCCTGGGATACAACTTAATGACCAAATCACAAATTGAATGGCGTTTCAAAAAAACCTGATGTGCATCCAAACTGACCTGTAGCAAAGGTCTCTCTTTTTACTTGAAAGAGCCATGATGGGCAAAAACAGTTTGTTTTGAGGGTGGTAGTTTATATGATCCTCTCCTTAGCCCGTTCCAATTCCATCTACCAGTATCGATGCAGACCTATTTAGACTTTATCACTTGTTTTGACTGTGGCTGCTCTCTGTGTGAGATGGTGAGGCGGAAGATGTGTTCAATAAGCAAACTCCTATAGCAAATACCAGATCAACACTATAGGTGAGACAGCCTTCTTAATTGAGAGAGGACACCACCTAGAGGGAACAGGGTTAATAGCAGCAGTCGAACCCAGGTGGAGGGCAGAACAAAAAGCATTCAGAACCATTTTGAGCTTGTATTCAATTTCAATAACCTTGCTTGAGAACTGCAAAATCAAGCATTTGAAAAGCTTCCAAATGTTTTTTTTTCTTCAGGGAAACACAGGAGAGTCCAACAGAATGTGAGAATAAAGTAGAAAAGGCCAGAGAGTGCACTGAAAACATGAAGGGTGAAAAGCATGCGTCCACATGCATGTCCTTGAGGAAAGTGCAATCCACACAAAAGAGAAATGAGATAACCTAGATGTCTCTGTTCAGGCATATCCTGCAGATATTTAAAGGCAACAGACCTCATTGCAGCAATAAACTATAGGATTTTAAGTGGTGCATCTATAGATTGTTTACAATGCAGATCTTTTTTGAATTTGTGCATTTACTAAAAAGTGTAAGAAAAGGGAATATTAAACACACATCCACCCACAGTGAATGATTTTCAGAATATCTTGAGGGGATCCCTATTGCCTCAAAAATAGGGAAAACAAAAATGAGAGAAGAATTGTATTTTTTTCAATTCTATAGGACTGTAAGTTCCATGGAACCATCACAGGTGTTGTTCCTATATTTCCCTCCTCCCTCAGCACTATGTTTTTGCAGGCTCCATATTTAAAGCCTGTCCTCTTTAAGAATATCCATCCATCCATTTTCCATGAGAGGGGTTGTGAGGGGTTGGGGTGCCTATCTCCAGCTGTCAATGGACGAGAGGCAGGGTATACTCTGGACAGGTTGCCAGTCCATCGCAGGGCAACACAGAGACAAACAAGACAAAAAACAATTCACACACACACACTCACACCTAAGGAGAATTTAGAGAAGCCAATTAACCTAACATTTATGTTTTTGGACTGTGGGAAGAAGCTGGAGTACCCAGAGAGAACCCACGCATGTTAAGGGAGAACATGCAAAGAATATCTGTCATTAAAAATGGGACTTGGGTAAATATATCTTAAAACTAACTAAAATGACAAAAAACTTTTGAACTGTGTGGAACATTAAATTCTAACCAGAAAAAAATCTAATTAGCAAAATCATGTAAGTATAAAAAACTGAGCAACCTCTTAAAGGCCAAATAGAAGATTTAAAATGAGTATACAAAATTATACAGCATAGGTTAGTAATTTCTAAAGCAAAACGTAAACAACTAAGAGCGAATCTGGGAGGGGGGTATCTCAGTAAAGCCCGTCTGTTTGGTATAAAGTGATCTCCAGTTTGGGCAATAAAAGGAGAACGCCTTGTCCTTGGTGTGGGACTTCATGACAGCCGATTTGCGCTCTGACAGCAATATAAACCCTGTCTCTGTCCACATTTCCTCTCTTCTCTCTCCGTCTTTGCAAATGAAGTTTCACGGTTTATACTGAAAGAATGAGAAAGATAAAAAAAAGAGTGATATATATTTCTGACCAGCTGTCAATACATGCAGACACTGCTTACGCATTGGTACATTGAATTAGGTATTTTTCGTACAAAAGTTACGACATTTAAATATATTTAAAATGTAACACCATGTCATTCCCTTTCTCTTTATTCTTTCGTGCGGAACAGGTATCTTTTTTTTTTTTTTTGCACAGGACACGTGGTGGTTACAAATCTCTCTCAGGACGCAGTGTGGAGGTGGAGGTGGAGAGATACGGGCGCAGTCGGGATGGTAGAAGACGCTGCGAGGAAGCTGTCGCTTTTTATTCATGGGAATGTGACCGCTGAGCTGTGCGCACCTTTTGGGATTAAGACTTTTAAAAATATTTTTATATTTGGGCTTTTTTTTCACCCTTCTCCTTTTTTTTCTAAAGGAAAGACTTGTGCGCAGAATGTGGACGATTCTATGTGGATGAGAGGAGAAAGCCATCTGATGTAGGCAGATTTATTATGCAGCAAAATATGCGCTCAAGTCTTAATAAGGCTTTTTCTGGAACATTAGTATTTTTTTAAAGTCATACACTGAGCAAAGAATGGATTTTATTAATTTTTCCAGCCTGGAAAATGGGACAGAGGTGGGAAATATCTCATCTAATTTAACATCTGAAAGCCAAGAGTACACCCAGCTGGCAATATGGGGTCTGGCTGGTCTTGTAAGCTTTCTCATTTTGTTTACAATAGTAGGAAATGTCCTAGTTGTTATTGCAGTTTTAACTAGCAGGGCTCTCAAACCACCCCAGAACCTCTTCTTGGTCTCCTTAGCCAGTGCGGACATACTGGTTGCCACTCTGGTCATGCCCTTTTCTCTGGCAAATGAACTCATGGGCTACTGGTTTTTTGGCAAAATTTGGTGTGATATTTACCTTGCTCTGGATGTTTTATTTTGCACCTCGTCAATTGTTCATCTTTGTGCTATCAGTTTGGACAGATACTGGTCGGTGACACAGGCAGTAGAGTACAACTTAAAGAGGACCCCTAAACGAGTTAAAGGCATGATTGTGGTGGTGTGGCTGATCTCAGCTGTAATTTCATTCCCTCCATTGATTTCAATGGACAGGAGCAGCAGTCATGAGAGACCCACATGTCAGCTGAATGACGTGACCTGGTACATTCTCTACTCTAGCATTGGATCCTTCTTTGCTCCTTGTGTTATAATGATCTTGGTCTACATTCGAATCTATCAAGTGGCGAAAACAAGGACCAGGACGCTGTCGGAGAAAAAGAGGGGCATGGATTCCCCTCATGAAAATGGGATTGACCAAACCGAGCCAGGCATGGGAGGGTCCATTATGTCCACTCAGGGTGGGAGCATGAAAGAGCAAGAACCTGAGAATGGGCATTGCCAGGAGCGAACAGCTCGATCTCCTAAATCAAATGACCCGAAACATCCATCAAATAACCAAGATGATGATTTTGAAGATAGCAGCTCATCAGATGAGAAACAAAAAAAGTGCATTGGTTCTTCCAAACAATACCAGAATGACAGAAAGGACAGAAAGTCCAGCAGGAAGAGCAGCTCTGCTTCCAAATACTCCAGCAGGAAGTCACGCTCTAGCTCAAAGTCCTTGGAACTGTTCTCCTCCCGTCGCAAACGCCGGAGCACTGTAAATCGGAAGAAAGTCTCTGCTGCACGGGAGAAACGCTTCACATTTGTCCTGGCTGTGGTAATGGGAGTTTTTGTGTTGTGTTGGTTCCCATTCTTTTTCTCTTACAGCTTATATGGAATCTGCCGTGATCCATGCAAGATCCCAGAGACCATGTTCAAGTTCTTTTTCTGGATTGGCTACTGTAACAGCTCCCTGAACCCAGTCATCTACACCATCTTCAATCAGGACTTTCGCAGAGCCTTCCAGAAAATTCTCTGTAAGTCATGGAAACGATCTTTTTAAGGGATCCCTGCATGACCAGGATTATAGTAGATAGACGTAAAGTCAAATTTACGGGGTTGCTTGACTGATGAAGCATGTGGTGCTTGCGCTCACTGTCTTCAAAGGATTGTATTAGAAAGGAAATGACAGCAACAAGTTACAAATTTAGATACATTTTTAGAAAAAGACATAAAATGGGTGGAAAAAGTGATGAATGAGGCATCTTTGCCTCCAACTGCTTTTGGACTCTGACTTGGGCCTCAGCTTATTCCCTCTAATGGTTTGGTCTCTTCATTTAAATATGACCCTTTCCAGTCCCTGTGATGCATGCCTGCCACAGTGACTGCCTTTAAATATACTTATTAGCAGAAGAAGGGTTTACAGATTAACTCAGATCTAAATTCATAACATTATAACTGAATATAATATAAAGGCCTTGACAATCTTCATGATACGGTTGTGATAATAGTTTGTTTTTTTCTCTGTTTCTTTACCGATTGTTTCTTGACCTTACTGTTACATCACTCTCAATATGAGGACCAATGGGACAAAGGGGCTCTTTGCTTACTGTATAAGTAGCAAAACTGTTTCAATGACATGTATCTCAACCAAGGAACAAAAGTCACCTCTCTGTACTTAAATTAAATATGTGTGAGATGAACCAAGCCATCAGAACAAATCTTATGATCAAGCTGGACTTGATGGTGTGTGGAGGAGTGGCAGTACAGGCAATGCTTTTCCCTTTCAGTCCTGTCTCTCCTCTGAAAGAATAGCGGTCACTGTAGAGACAGATGGATACTCACTGAAGCATTTACTTTGTAAACTTGAACACAGAGACAAAATGAGCAACATATGGATCTTGTTTAGGATAAAGTAAGCTGTATCTTACCTCTTACAAACTGCTTGTTTGTATTTGTATTTGTCTGCTTAATGTTCTTTTTGCTCTTCATGCAGACTCACTCTATTGAAATTTAAAGCTGATTAGGCTCATTTTCAAGGTTCACAAAAAAGACGTAAAAACTCTCACAATGTACACAAATACATGGAAAAGATTTGCTCATTAAAAATTATCCTTCATCCAGCCAGAAGGGCTAATTTTCTTGTGTAAATACGTGAAAAGACTACTTTACTATAATCACACGTGTTAATATATTAAAATGTTTATGTGACTGAGGAACAAAGCTCTGAGGTGTTTTGTTGTTATAGCTAACCTTTGTCTTGTTTTCTAAAGGAGCAAATGTTTACTTATTTGCTTTAAGCACATCTAAAATGATAAAATAAACACAGCAGCGTTCCTCAGAAAATCTGCTGCATTTTTACTACATCTGCTTTGTTAATTTTAACTGCTAAAACACATTGCTTATTTGTTATACTGACACTCAGTTGTGTAATTCAAAGATTCACATATTCTATATGAACTGTTTGCTATTTAGTCCTTAAAGCCTGAATAAAACTATTCAGATAAAATCAAAATGAACTTGTTTGTGTTTCAGTTACTATCAGCATGGGTATCTTATTTTAGATACTGCACTTAGTACCAGGTTGCAGATGTGTTTATGCTTTTTGACTTTTTCACATTTTGTAAAATACAAATGCAAATAAGAGTGTATTTGATGGGAATTTAATGTGATAGAGTAACATAAATGTAATGCATGATTATAAGGAATAATGCTTTCCACGTTTTTTCTCAAAGAAAAAGGATTTTTGATGTTAAGCCCTCCAGAGATAATACTTTAAAGAACGATCTCTAACTAAGGTTAAGTCCCTAGTCTTTTGACTTTTGAGTTAGATCTGAATTGGTTTTTCACATTTAGACTTAAATCGTGCCTCTTGTTCGCAAAATAGCAGCAGCGCACCCACAATGGAAGGGAATATGCAGAGAGCGAATTGCAAGTCTCACCAAAGATTTAATAATTTAATCTAAATATGTGCTTTGATTATGTCAGTCTTTAAAATTAAAATGTGTTCATCTTGATTATTCTAATGCAGCAGAGGCTGGGGAGTCTTTGCCCTGCGGGAAGATGATCCTCCTTCCCAGTTTATATGGCTCAGCTGTGCCATATAACTTGAAAACTTCATATGTGCTTAATATGTGCAAGTTCGACCAAATACGACTAAATACTTTAATTACATTCTCTACCTAGGTTATATGAATAAACATTAATTGATCTTCAATAACATCTTTCATAAAAGTGATAGCCACTTGAAAAACAATTAAGTTTGCCAGTTAAAAAAAACAAAACTTAAATGCATAGTGGAGGATGTTCTTTTTCCAGGTGGATCATCAAAATAAGTGGTCTTCCTAATTGTCAATCATTTAGGCGATATGTTTACATAAAGGTGTGATACTACTCTTCCCCATTTCATTTACCTGGTGGTGAGTCTGACATAGTGGAAAAATTGCACATCTTCTTTTGAAAAATAAACGTATATACGGTAATCAATGCAAACATCAACATTTAAGCAGAATGTGCACAAAATAGTAGAAATAGGCTTGTGCACGCTCTCTTATGTATTTAATAGGCGTTCCTTCTCTGGAGCGGGTACAGGGTTGTGCATGTGCATTATTTTTTGTAAGTGGAGAGGGCAGAGTTTTTCTTTTTCTTTCTTTTTTTTTTAACAGTGTCCTGTCTGGCGATGTGGCAATAAGAATAATTGTCTTGATTCCAAAAAGAGAGAGCCCAGCAGATTTTACTTTCACAAGTGGACCAGTACAGCTATCGCCATAGTGTTCGGCTTGATTTATGCATATAAATAGCTTTATTATAATTATGCAGGGAGTATTACAGATTATATGGACACTGCAATCTAAGTAGAACAGGAAATGAAAAACAGGAAAAAGGAGAAAAGATGAAAGAAAGAGGAGATAAATGGGAGGCAATGATAAAACATCTTCAGTCTGCTTCATCTCCTGCAAAGAGATGTAAAAAGAACAGCACAACCAACGGATATAGCATAAGAGATAGAATAAAGTAACACCTTGATACTATCGCTGAAGTATATGTAGTATTATTCGATCTGACATGTATACTGTGGTAGCGGAGGGCAGATCTTTTAAAAATTTGTGAAAATCCTCCACTATACCTAAATATAAATATGAATAATTACTAACCCTTTTCTCTGTGTTCATTTACATGTATTTTATTTTCAACTACTGATGTTGTGTGGATTCAGTAAAAGTATATCTGTTTTACTTTGTGTCAGATGCATGTTAACACTTGTTGATAGGTAATTAGCTTTTTGCTTCACGTCTTTAAAAAATTATCACAGGTTCATGTAGAAATAAAAAGTGATTTGGATATTGCAGGACATTACAGATTGGGACTAGGTGGGCGTAATGATTCACTGGTGTCAGATTTCCTGTCTAACTTGCAGAAATAACAAAATGCAATACTTTCCACAGTCCTGTAGTTCCTTGGGGATTCCTTTGTGAGCCTATGACTGAAGCACTTGACTGACATCTCGCTTTATTTGACTTGCCTTAAGTGTTTGTTGACATGCTCTCCTGGCTCAGATATGATTGTGTCACACATTGGAAAGGAAATATCTCCCAAAGGCTGTCAGTATATCCTTTTATGCTGTTCTCTATGAAGCTATTTAGAACACAAAGGTTGAAAAGAGGAAGGAGGAATGGCTGATCTGCATTGTTTAATATTCCCCTCTGGAGTGTCTACACAGCTATGAGGAAATCACAGATTGTATCTGTTCTGTTCACACAAACATAAATGATACATGTTGTCTTTCCACCACCCACTCAGGACAACGCTACTTTTTAGTTTCACAACCATAGCTAAAGGTTTCTTGGAAATAACAGTGCTTAGTGGATATTCATGTTTACTTGCTAAAATATATTCATATATATATATTTTTACATTAAAATAAGGTGAAATATTGACGGTTCTTAAGTCTTGTCCAGCTTAGCAAAGCCTTAAGCATTATAAGACACATTAAGAATCCTAAAGTTTAGGCTGTTCATTTTTAGTACCTGAATATCGATATTTTATTCAGTATTTGCTTAAAATATGTTTTTTTTTAAAGAGAGATCCAACTGAAGAATATCTATAAGAATTGTCCTTTTGGAAGTTCAAATGAAATAATTATAAGCATTGTGAGTTATTAAAAAAAAACTTATGTCAGATTAAATGCACAGGTTCAGATCCAGATGTAGTTACACAGATAAATCAAACCATTGGTGTTTAGTAATGAAACATTTCTAATAGAACATTAAAAGATGGATTAATTTCAATAATTATTAGAATCCCAAGCCTGGCCCACATGCTTTGAAGATTTATTTTTCAAGTATGGCATTTCTGGGGGGCTATACATTAGCCCCCCCAAGACTTTGCCAAGTCATTAAATCCGGTTCAGTTTTAACATGTTAATTTGAATGTTAATTTCTTTCAAGTGTCATTATTTACAGCATTGGCTGTGAGCAGGAAGGATATCTCTATTACTGTGTCTGACAGAAACCACTCTGTTTTTAAATTGCTGTACCATAAAGGTTGCTCAGAGTTGACCATTTATGAAGTATATGTCTTTGGCATTTATCTCTAGAGGCTCCAGTTCAGTCCCCGGGCCATAAACAAAATTAATTCTCAGGATGTTAATCTCACCTTCATGCACTCTTTTTAATTTTTTGTGTGTTTGGCCTCAGAATACAATGTTATTAGTTATGTTTCCTCTGCAGGTTCTGTTGAAGAAAATATAAAATAAAAAGTATATCCCAGAAGTCACACCAACAGGTGCACACAGCCCCGTTAACAGCATGATGGCTTCCTTTACTGAAATTATATTAAAAATGAGAGCTACAGCAAGGGCGAAAGAACTCTTGCTTTTATAACATGCCTGAATTAAATGTTTCATTAAATTAATTAAATGTTTCGAGTCCCATGCCCATCATCATTTAATAGAAATGATGATGATCAACATATATGGAATGCTACGGTATTTACATATTCAGTCTTACACTAAGCTTTTGGAGACAACCTTTCCTTCTGCTCAATGGTCTTAGGGTTTATAGGTTTGGGTGGATTATCAAAATAAACCTAGACATTTTTTTTTAATGCAAAGAATGATGAAATTACAATGAAGAAACAGCTTTTTCAGTCGGGTGTGGGGGAGATGTCGAATGGCCCCTGACATTTCTGAGTAACACATTTATTTGTTTTGCCTGAACAAACTGGTGTCAAAGCATCAATACAACTGCTCTGATTTCTCAATTTAAATTTATAGATTGGATTCAACCCCGATAATTCCTAGACCCATTCAACTTATGTCATATATATAATAGTTAATTTTAATTTAGGTTTTTTTTAAGGGAAGCCAGAATTCAAATAATTTTAAAGGTACTTTATTGATCTTTAGGAAAAAATGTAATATTGTTGTAACTTTCCATTAACTGTTGCATATGTTGATAGTTGTATGGCAGGAAGGATCTCCTGTACTGGTCTGTTTTCACCAGCTCTAGAGACGTCTCTGACTGAAGACACTCCTTTGTGCTCTGCTTGTCCATAATTGTTTTTTTCATTTAATGAGGAATTACTGTATTCTTTGTGAAAACATCTCATGGTTTGTTTTACTACAGGAGAAGATACTCTGACAATGTAACACAAATCTCCTGACATCAGTACATATTATGGTCTGTTAATTCATAACTTGAGGGACTGAGAGCATAAAGGGAATATTTCTTTTATCAATAATTAAAATGTAAAATAACAAATAACTGAATCATCTCTCTCTTTACTTAGTTTGAATTTATCAGAGCATTATGCCTTGCTGGCATTATGGTTCAATTTGCATAAATCATGATTAATAGAAAAATGCTCAGTTTTTCTTCTCTTGATTAAATTGGTGTGCATCAAGCTGATCTCCTTCAACTAACATCAATTCTAAACCATGATTAATTACGCAATTACCAGTGAAATCTGTTGTCTCTATTATTATGTTATAAATGAAAGCAATACTTAATTTATTTAAACCAAGATTAATATATGTTGTGAATATAAAATATAATTACTTATGTTTTGATACATGTTCCATATCTTGTGTTGATCTAAAATACTTATTTCTAAACTCAAAAGTACAAACCCACAGACAGCACCATGTCATTAGTCATAAAAAAACAAAGTCAGGGGAAAATCAAGGTTTGTCCAAAAGCTTGAATATATGCCAAAATAAGGCATACTATTTTCAATGGATTTTCTTTTTTGTGTGTTTTTAGGTTCTTTTCTTTACCATTTCTGTATATTTTACTATTAAGGAACCAAGGGTGTGCAGCAAATATATAATGCACATATGAGTAAAAAAATGCAATAAAATGTTCAGAGCATCTTCCTTTATTTTCTCACTTCAATGATTGAGATTATGTTACAGACTCTTATATTAGACAAAGATAACCACAGGTAATACTAATGCAACACTTTTTGTTTCATTTCACTAATTGTTCTGCAGACTTTTCAATGCTCTTTTTGGCAGGAAAAATCCTCCATATGCAGGTGTTCCTTAGTATAAGGAAAAACTGGTCGTAAGAAATTACTTATGATCCCTATCTACTTTATATTGAACATCACAATGTCATTTGTGGCAGTTGTCATGTTTGTCATACTCAAGGGATTTGCACCAAATAAAAGAGGGCTCATTTGTTAATTGCAAGTCCAAGAGATTGTAAAGTTGTTTTATCACGTATACTTGCATATCACTTAGACTACGCAACTGGCCAAATAACCTTGATAGAAATGGCAAAGAATTAGTGCCTGACCGGTTTAATTATTTATTTATATTTTTTTATTGCTATTTTAAAGCATGATTGAAAAGCTATTTCCAACCTTTGTTGATTGGATTTTTTATTTATTATCACTTTTGTCAGATCTAAGCTTTGTGGATTGTTTTTATTTAAACTTTATTTAACCAGGAAAAAATACCATTGAGATTAAAAACCTCTTCTTCAAGTGGATTGTGGAATTTTTATTTCATTAAACAAGGGGTAACACCATTTTTTCCCATGGTGTGGACACTATTAAGTACAGGTATGTCTCAAGGAAAAAAAATCCAAGATAGATTTAAATATTCTGTTTTGAATGAAAGCAAAACAAAAGTTATTGTCTTTGAACCAGAGTCTTTAAAAACCAAGCTAATTATTTAGTTATTTAATCTGGATGGCATTTAATTGCACTGAGATAACAAAAAACATAGGAGTTTTTTTTTTAGGAGGATTAGAAATTATAGTAGTAGAATTTCTTCTTCTCATGTCTAGAATATTACAAAAATAAAAAATACTGTATACATCTTTGACTTGGGTAATGCTAAGAAACCAGTCAATTCAATTCAGTTTATTTGTTACGCACCAATTCACAACATTTGTCATCTTAAGGCACTTTACAGTTCTCCAGATCATACAGTCAAATTGATTCAAAGTTTTCAATCTAAGAAAAAAAACAGTTGATTGCATCGACTATTGACTCAAAGGCAATCCCTCATACTAAGCATGCTTGTAGCGGCAGTGGAGAGGAAAAACTCCCTTTTAACAGGAAGAAACTTCCAGCAGAACCAGGCTCAGTGTGAGCGGCCATCTGCTGTGGAAGACTGGGGTTCAAGGAGACAGAAGGAGACACATAGAAAGAAGCAGAGATAGAAAAGGCAACTGTAAAAGGCTGCCCCGTTCCAGTAAACGGACAGACAGGCAGACGAGCTCTGAGCATGAACCCGTGTCAGAGAATGAAGAGAGCACATCCAGCCAGTCACAGTCAGAGAAACAGGACTACACTGGAAAAACAGGCCCATCTCCAAAATCTATAAACAAAGGTGTTGATAGCAGCGGCACGGCTGATATTTCTCTCCATGATAGTGTCACAGCCAAAAAGGAACAGATGAGGCGAAGCTACTATGAGAAAAAGCAGAGAGAGCAGAACGTTAGAGATTGAACTAACAAATTTTGCAGAGTGGGAGAATAGGGAAAGAATGAAGCAAAATGTTGAAAAGGGGTCCCTATGTCCTCCAGCAGTCTAGGCCTCTACAGCATAACTAAAGAGATAGCTCAGGATAACCTGAGCCACTATAACTATAAGCTTTATCAAAAAGATTAAAACTGGTGGTTGGTCCAATAGGAGAGGAGCCTGATAACTAAAAGATCTGCCTCCTATTCTACTTTTACAAATATTAGGAACCATTAGTAAACCTGCAGATTGAGAGCAAAGTGCTCTGTAAGGAACATAAGCAGAGCAAGAGAAGCCTTGTTTGTGGAATGTGGTTCACCCATCTTGTGGAAAATAAAAAAAAACAACTGAAAGGGTGTAACAGCTCTGTGTCTCTAGGTGTCACTGATGGCCCTCCATATTTTTGTAAAAACTTTTAAAAATAGAAAGAAAATTTTAAAATGAGTGTTCAACTATGTGTTACTATAAGATAATTGTTGACAATACTTGAAACACATATTATAGAGTAGATTGCATCAATCCCATACCCCCATTGGTTATCAGCTTAGATATTGACTAATTAGCCTGATTGGCTATTAAAAGAATGATACCAATCAAGCACTTTGATTAATTGTTTTTTCATTATTAATATCATACACAGCAATACAGCTGCAGGAATCTAATCCCTTTAATTCTGTTTGCAACATTTTCTCTATCTTTCATTTTTAGTAAAATACGCTTGTCTCTGCTGCCTTCTTTACTTTATATCACAGTCACATCTGGTCCCTGATTGGATTTTGCAATGCAAATGTAAACAAAGGTTTGGATTCTTCAATTTCTGCGAATTTCGCTTCACACCATTTTACCACCACATTACATTCAGAACCTTTTCTTCAAACAGGTTTGCTTTGCTTCAGATTCACCCATAGAAATAAAATGGAAGACATTCACAATATTAGCATTCAAACTGAGTGCACTTTAAGAAGGCAACAACTCTTAGCCCAGTAAGAAAAATGGAAGAAGTTTAAGATTTGTCTCACTTGATCTGGGGCTAAGAACAAAATTTCATCTCGTGGGGCATCAGTGATCATGAGGAAGGTGACCATCAGCATGATTTGAAGACTGACCTGAAGTAAGTGTATCAAATACTTGTTTCATACTTGTTACAATTTGGCCTGAAATTCATACTTATCTTCTACTACATAAATGATATTTATAGTCTCATATTCATAACAGCATACTATTGTCACAATGCGTTGGAGGTTTTGAGGACCCAAATGCATAGATGAGGAGGCTGAGGTTGGTGTGGGGAGCCAGAAATGAGGAGGCAACAACCAACAACAAGGAACCAGCACTGAGTGACTGCAGAGGTGGAGTATTTAAGGGGAACAGAACAAAGGATGGAGTAATGAGCTGAATAAGGAGCAGGTGTGAGTGGAACTGATTAGATGGAAGCCAAGGGGAAAGAAAACAAGCACAAGGGGGCAACAGAAATTAACTAAATTGCTAGAATATAATGGAAAATAAACCAAAGAACAAGACAGAACAACTGATAACAGAAAAAGGAAAAACTCAGAGTCTCAAACGGGGAGAACCATAACAACTATATGTTCATATCATATAATTGGCTCACGAGGGCAGGCTCGGCAGGTTAAGCTCATCCAGAGCTTCACGAAGAGACAGGATTCCAAACTAGATCAACACTGCGGTGTTGAGGCAAGGTCTGAAGGCAGGTTATATAGTGGAGGATCCTCTGATGATGAGATGCGCCACAGGTGTGTTGGAGGCTCAGCTCAGGAGGATCCACGGCGCACTCTGCTGGAGAAAGGTGGTACAGCTCCAGATCCCAACAGTTTTTAAATTGCTGTACCATAAAGGTTGCTCAGAGTTGACCATTTATGAAGTATATGTCTTTGGCATTTATCTCTAGAGGCTCCAGTTCAGTCCCCGGACCATAAACAAAATTAATTCTCAGGATGTTAATCTCACCTTCTTGCACTTGTTTTACTGATTTGTGTGTTTAGCCTTAGAATACAATATTGATATTAGTTATATTTCCTCTGCAGGTTCTGTTGAAAAAAAAATATAAAATAAAAAGTATATCCCAGAAGTCACACCAACAGGTGCACAAAGCCCCGTTAACAGCATGATCGCTTCCTTTACTGAAATGATATTAAAAATGAGAGCATTAGAAAAGATGGCCATTAGATAAGGCAACCTCTGCCTATTAGAGTGCTAATCTGCCTAATTAAGGGACTCTTGGGTAAACAGCTACATGCGGTCAAAAGGTCCCTTGAGGCAGATTGTTGGAGGGAAAAAATTGGAATGCAGCAATAGCTTAAATAAGCACTGTGAAACAGACACATTTCAAATCTTAAAATATATTTTTTAAAGAATTTTGTAAAAATAAAAGCAAATTTCACTGAGAAATTTGCATGTGTGCAAAGTAGGTGGGTTGTCTATCGTTCCTTTCCAGCTGGTCAGATATTAGAATAAAAATGTGTTTTAGATTACTGGACAGCTCAGTCCTATCTGTAAAAAGCTTATAGTTACACATCAGTTTTAATATTGTTTTTGTCAGAGCAAGACGAAGTTTTCAGCTTCATCAAGATATTTCACTCAGGCAAAGCAAGAAGAATTTTAAGTCAGCGTAAGTCGGATTCCGGGATGTCTAGAAAAAGAAAATTAAAAACAATCTACTGGAATTTGTTTCCAAGTTTGAAGACGTTTCGCTTCCCATCCAGGAAGCTCTTTCGATTCAAAATGTAAAAGCTTGAAAAAGCTTCATGGATGGGAAGCAAAGTGTCTTGTTTTTGATTTTTTTTTTTTTTTTTTTTTTTTTTTTGAATGACTATGACCTGGAACAATGAGAATCTTAAGTGTTCAGTGATCCCAGCAGATTCTGGGATCTATTTTAGAGCAGATAAAACCTATTTGAACTGAAAAACAAATAAACCATCTCTGCTATGAAATACATTTCTAATCAGTAATGTCTTATTTAGGAACTGATCTGAGGGCCAAGCATTAAAAATGTATTCCCAACCATGTTTGAATCTTACATTCAACTGAATTTCTCTTTTAAACCCAGTTCAATTTATTGAATGTCCTCCTTGATCAACTACTTGAAAAGCTTCAAACTTTGGTCATAAGACAGCTATGTAAATCTAAATTCTGCCAAAAAGGAAACCTAACATAGTTTTAGACATTAAAATCCAATCAATTACAGAGCATACTGTTCTCTTCACCAATGATTTATAGGAACCAGAGTTGCAATTCATAGCTCAAAACACTAGGAAACTACCCCTTTCAGCTGAGGAATACACGATAACAAATGTTAGTACCTACGACATAATGTGAGTTAAATAAGCCAGAATGAGGCCCAATCCCAAACTGGCCCCAAAACACTACTCTAAGCTCTAACCTCTGTTTGTGTGTTCCCCCGGGGGTCCACCATATTAATGCCCGTCCCAAACCACGTAGTTGGAAAGTTGAGTGGATCGTTCAGCCCTTAAATATTTGGTCTGCAAACACTTTTACATGTTTGACAAAACACTTTTACAAACTTACTGAAACACTTTAACATATTTTGAAACACTGCAATTATTGGAAACTATTGTCAAACATCTTCTGCCATCAAAGACATATAAGATACTGATTACTCATTAATAATGTACACAGACTAACATTAAACAACAAAAAACAAAAAAACAGCCACAGTACATCACTGTGCATCATCTTTGCAATGCGATGCATGAAAAAACCCACTTATATGATTTGAGTGGTTGGGCTATTATTGAGTCCAACTGTCACAGTCAGAGCTCAAGAGTCCCTTAGTTTCACTCAAGCTGCTATTGGCTGTGACCTTTGGATAGCTATGAAGTTCACTCCAACCCCCCACCCGCTTCTGCTGAATCCTCTAATATCTAACCTTGCACTTAATAGCTTTTGCCATCTGTTGCATCATCTAGCCTTTTAGCAAACTGTGTATGTTATGCATAAGAAGTTGTAGCACATTTCTAGTGCCACACAAGGCAGCAAAAAGAGACTTTAATTTGTTTGTTTGTTTTTTTTACCTTTTCTCACCTGTTAATCAGATATCAAAGAAATTGTTTTATTTTAGACAAAGATAAATGCATGCTTCTGTTTTAAAATATTTATTTTCTATTTAAGGAAAATAGCAATTCACACAAACTCAGGCCTCTGTGTTCCTGCCCCTAAAATGTATTAATGGTTTTCCTTGTGACAATAACTGTCATGAATAATTTGTAATAATTTTTTACATCACTGAAGAGGTATTTTGGCCAAAAGTCTCTTCAGATTAATTGGAAAACAGGTTAACTTGTCAGGGCTCAGAACGGAGGACCCCGTATTAAAAGCAGACAGACAGATAATTCAAAAGCAGAAGCAGCAGCTAGGGCATCTATTGCAGGAAACTCTGGTTAAACAGTTCAATCCATGCCCAGAGAATGAGGTAGGGTCTAGCCGGTGGGCTGCCAACAACATGTGGCAGGCACCACCCAGTATATCAGACACTGCATCCCCAGAGGACTCCATGCACAGAGACTCCTGAACAGGAATCAAATCCAGAACCTTCTTGCTGCAAGGGAACAGTGCTAGAAACTGTTCAACCATGCAGCCTATTATACTTTCAACTATCGGAAATGATCTTAATGTAGACATGGTACAGAACCCCCATCGTACTAAAACTATGCTTAAATGCTGGTACAGTATCATGTGTCATGTATGTCCTTGAAATGCTGTTTTTTTTTTTTTGCCAGATGAAATGTAATTCACATTTTTTGTCTCTTCTTACATGAGTCTGCATTAAATATTTGCTCAAATCTTGAGCATCAAAAAGTTGATGTTTTATAGAAGTGAGGAAAAAACACCTGTGGTTATCTATTGCTGACACCATCTTGATGTTAATTACTGCAGCAACTAAAGATAACACATTGGAGGCTTGTGACCAACATTCATGAATGACTTAATTTTTTCAAGATACTCCTATTGTAGGTGGAACAAAACCTGAGAATGTTTTCCTACTCTCTAAGGTCTCTCATAAATTACATGGATCCTTAGGTTTACAAAATTTACTGCCAGCATTGTAATTTATTACAAATTGTTATATATACTGAACCTAAAAAGGAATACAAATTTAGCCTGGCCCTATGGGAGTTAAGATGTATAAAACGTTTAGATAATTAAATAACGAAAGCTCTTACAGCTTTGAAACTTTGGATACCTGTGGCAAGGAAGGGGCCTAACCTATTAGAAAAAAATTGAAAACAAAACTGGATGTGGATATTTTGATGTGTTTAACACATAGAGCCCCATGAACACATGCCTAAAATAAGCTGACATACCAAAAATTAGCATGCATTGTAAAAGTTCAAATTCATTGGCCAAGCTGATTTAAGACACATGATAATACATATGATACCTTATTGGAAAGATGATATCTTATTGGAAAGATGGGATTGTGCTGAGTCATGTGATACCAAATATGTGAATAAAGCATACACAGTCAGTGAGTTATTTCACTAAAAAAGGAAAGAAAGTGCTCAATAAAAAAAGAGAAACATTGGCACATGTTATGTTGAATCCAGCAAAATAAATAGGTAAATACTAAGCAATAGCATTATTAACATAATATGTGCTTTTGTAAATAGAAAATAAAAAGGAAGACGCTGCATTGTATAGCAATGCACTGTGCCATTTGACAATACTAGGTATAGGGCTTACAGCTCACCTCAAAATATATCCACCCACTTAATTTGTTTTTCAAGTCATTACAGAATATAATGTAAATAGTATTACTTGGTCTAGGCATCTCCAAAGTTGTCCTTGAGGGCCACTGTCCAAAATGTTTTTAATGTTTCTTGGCTTCAACACGGCTGATTCTGTCATGATTTTGTTAAGGTATCTGACCCACATACAAAGAAATCAGATAATTGAGTTTATTAAGGAGGAGGGAATAAGATGATGGGTAGATCAGGAACTGCAGGGATTGCTGGGAGGCAGGTTCTCTAAAAACAGACCACAAGATTAGAACTGATGGAGTGAGGAAATGAATGCAGCAGACAGCCAGTTTACATGCAAGAGGGAATCCTTCTGCCAGGGAGAGGCGAGTGTGATCGAGGGTGTGGCTGTCAATCGGTGGTGGTGAGTTTGGTTCTTTCAGGTAAATGGTGATCTTGAGAGAGCTATTGTAGCTGCTGGGTGGGCAGGCTGTGAAGATGGAGTGGTTCCAATCCAGTAAATGAATCCAGTCAACTTCTTCGTAATTTGGAGAAGAATCAGGAAAGTAGTGTTCTCAGAAAGGAGAGCTGAAAATAACACACATATATTTATAGGGCCATGATATTTCCAATTGCTCAGAGAGGCTGGGAGTTATTATGCGTGTATAACACTCTGGAATGACTGGAGCCCTGCTTCTCTTATACAGCTCAGGTAATGTGGATGATAATCTGCTGATGATCCAGTCCAGCAGCAAATCAAAGGAATCACCCTCTGGTGTGAGAACCTGAAGGATGAGCAAATAGCCCAGCCACAACCCCAATCCCTGAAAGATTCCTATGATTGCAATTCAGCAAAAGCCTGTTAATCAGCTATCAATGGCAATCAGCTGTGCTGAAGCAGGGAAAACTTTAAAACCTGTAGGACAGCGGCCCTAGATGACCGACTTTGGATATGCTTGACTTAGTTTGTCAATGTTTGTCAATAAATGGCAGAAATGCCTGTTGACACAATGGAATCACGAATGATTATTCCTGAATCTGTGTCCCCTGTGGTATTTGTCTGTGTGGATGCTGACCCCTTAGGGTCTTTGTTTTGGTTTATCCACCCAGTCACAAACAAGCCTATCCAGAACATCCCAAAGATGCCCTATTCCGGACACATCTGGTGGATATGCAGGCCATTCCAGAACTTCAGTATCCATGGAGATGCTGATCTTACTCACTGCAGGTATTTGGCTGTTGCTGCTTTCCTTGTGGCCTTGTGGTCTCTTCTACATCTGTTACTCTCTCCTGCAAGTGTAATCTCTTCTTTGTTGATGACCGTTTCTCTCCATGTAACCATACAGCCACATTTCTCCAGCCTGAATGACATTCTGATGTCCCTGCTGTAGCTCCTGGTGGCGTGGATCAGTGAGTCAATGTCTCGTTCGCTCTTAGCATACAACTTGATGTCACCCATGTACAGGAGGTGGATAGTAGTGGCCCTGTTTCTGAGTCGGTGTCTGTAACCAGTCTTGTTAATTATTTGGCTGAGGGAGTTGAGGTCAATGCAGAACATCAGGGGCGACAGAGCATCTCTTTGATATATTCCACATTTGAGACCAGCATGTCTACTGCTAGTACTAGTCTGCACAATTCAGACTCATTTGCTGGTATTTCTGATGCCAGTTTTGCAGAGCACTTGGCAGAGTTTTATGAACTAACAAAGGAAGACTTGGACAAAAAAGTAAATAAAAAAATGTTGTTGTGCAAACTGTGCCCATCTGGGCTTTTTAGGTTAAGGCTTCACTGCACATACAGTATACCTTGATTGCATTGAGGATTTTATAAGGTTCTAGATATGAGGTTGTGTAGGATTTTGGCTTAATTCAAATTCTATTTAATTCAAAAATACTTTATTAATCCCAAAGGGAAATTAAATGTTGCAGTAGTTCATACGTAATTTTTTCAACAGGTGTTCTAAGTATTTATAGCTGTTGGCAGGAAGATTATTTATGAAATAAGCTTGAACTAGTTAATTTATAGCTTTGTGAACTTAGATCATTTTTGAAAATATCAATTATGAACTAGTTCATTTTTAGCTGTGTGAACTGAACTTTGAGCTTGTTCTTTTCAACTATGAACTGGCACAACATTGGGCATCTGTGACTTTAGTCAACCATTCCTGTTAGTTTTCTGCTTGCCTGATTCTGACTTGATTCTGCCTCCCGATTCTGTGAGCCTGCCTGAACCCTATTGGACCTGTTATATAGTGTTTTTTTACTGAGCTGTTTTCTGTGCCCTGACCTCACTCCCCGATTCTCCCCTGGATTGTCTCTGGTTCTCGGATCCCCTGGCTCTGACTCTGGATGAGATCTTGGATTCCGTTCTCTAATTTGTCCACTTGATTATTCTGCCTGTCTCTGGTCTCACGGATCTGAGTCTGTGTATTCTCCTAGAACAACGACTAATTACCAAAGAAGGATTCCTCCACACCAACCAGGACGAAATCTATACCGACGGATTCACCAGTCACATCACATGCCAACCAACTTCCTCAGAGTCTCTCAAAGTTTGTCCTTGAACTCCTTGAAGGTTAGTGAACCAGAATTCAACATTAGAAACTCTGCCCTCTGCTTCTGCCCGGTTACTCAACTTTCCAATCTCCTTCCAGAAGTTGCCGTTGCTTATTCTAGTGAATTCCTCCCGACCTGCTGCAGTTTAATATTTAATAAACTATTCCAACATAAACTGTTGTCTCTGGTTGAATTTTAGGTTATCTGTTTTTTCGTCATTACAGCTTAAGGTTGTTTGTATGGAGCTAGATCGGTCTCAGTTTTCACAAATACACATATGTGATTCATACATGTACAGGAAAAGATCCAAGACATGCACAGCACGATTCACACAAGCACAAAAAAATCCACACAGAAAAAGGACAAGATTCGCCGATGCACAGCACGGTTCCACAAGCACAAAAAAATCCACACACACAAAGGACAAGATTCACCAAAGAAATTCTGGTCCATAAACAATTATAAATTAAATTACAAAGTACCAGAAGTCTTTAAACTTTGCTACATTTGTGTATGTATTTTTGAGACTGAACTGACGTGCCTCGTTATACAAATGCATTTTTTTAAACAGGGGATGGTTTGCCACCAATCACAAAGTTCCCTTGTATAAACCAATCACAAGAAAGTACTCCACGTGGGATGACTTATCCCCAGATTCCACATACTTCCCTCCACTCCACCTCCCTCACGTACGTTGTGCGGAGCACTTGCGCACTCATGTTAATCAGTGAGAACTGTCCCACTTCCACCGCTACTCCTTCAAATGTCACCATCCATGTATGTCCTCTCCATCCTTCAACATTAAAATACGGAGCAGAGCTATTTTTAGCTCCTCTCCGGACCGACAAGGTCAACATCCACAATTGCAATTGCACCAAACAGGAAAAAGAACGTCAAGAAGATCCAGTATGTCAAATTAAAGTATGGTACCGACATATTGGTAACTACAAATTAGAGCATAATTCCTATATATTCCCAAAAACTAAAACCGTTTAATAACATTATTGGATGCAAACTATTGGTACCTCAACATTAAAGGAAGCAGATTTCTCATCTTGATCAAAATATTTATTTTATACCGAGAGGCTTAAAAGTTTAATCAAATCCAGTCACAACAGCTTCCAAGAGCACCGCTCACAACTTCAAAACAAACTGCTTATCGCAGGTAGGGTTAAAGAGATGCTGAGTTTGGAAGTAAAGAACAAACCAATTTTGTATGATTATTCCTATTACAAAGACCTACAATGAAAAGAAAATGTTTGGGCAGAAATATGTGTAACTGATTCTGGTGGTGTGCTTTAATTATTTCATATTAAATTATTATCCGAGGAAGTTGGAGAGGAGCAGGACGGGAGAAACCGTGGAGCATGTAGGCTTTGCTTTGCGCATGCGGTCTGGAGCAGACCAGGGTGGATACGGAGGATGTGGGATCTGGGGGTGTCATCCCACGTGAAGTGTTTACTTGTGATTGGCTTATAGAAGGGAGATTTGTGATTTATGGCAATCCATCCTTTGTTTTAAAAAAATGCATTTGTGTATTTGTATATGCATTTGTACTCCCTTTATGTGCCGGGAGTCTCAGAAATCCACACACAAATGCAGTAAGTTTAAAGACCACTGGTACTTTGTAATTTAATTTATATATGTTTATAGACCAGAAATACTTGGGTGAATCTTGTTCTGTGTATGTGTGGATCTTGTGTTCTTGCATCAATCGTTCTGTGTGTTTGTAAATCTTTTCCTTTGTGTGTGTGTGGATTTTTTTGTGCTTGTGGAAAAGCTAAACTTTCTGGGATTAAAATGCAACTGTTAACCTTCAAACTTTACAAAAACATTAAGGTGTCATGATGTTCAAAGTTCTGACCCAAAAATGCAGATAACCGAACAGAGAGACCAGGGAAAAGGTTTAACGGGTTTTATTGAAGAAGTAAAACAAGGGGAGTAGTGTTGCTCTGAACACTGCTCAACTAGAACTGTAAAGTAAGGGGAAGACACAGCGGTTAGTTCAGGCTCAGTGGGGAATTTGACTTGTGAGACTTGGAGAAGAGGTTTTGGTTGCCGATTCATGAGAAGTTGTTGTATCCTTGACTCCTGTCTGTGTGCCGTGGTTCCAGTGTTTGTCTGATTCGGTGGAGGGCGGAACAGGTTTTACCCAGAATGCGGTTGATAGTTGGAGAATGGAGAGACTGACTGCCACTCAGATTTCCTGCGGTACTTGAATGGGTCGTAGTGGAGAATAATCCCGTTCTCAGTGGAAAGATCAAATGATCTCTTGGGGAAAGTGGATCCAAACCTACTGTTTGAACCCCAGCTCAGTTTCAAGCTCAGTTTATCCTTCCAGGGTGTGGAGGTCCGAGAGATCCAGTTAGCAGGACAACTTCCTGCCAAGAGGCAAAGACAAAACAAAGTTAAGCTCAGGTTGACAAAAACTCAGCTTGACTCAGCAAACTCAGCTTGGTTAGAGTACCCTAAACTGGCAAACACTCTGGCATCGAAGTAGTGGCAGTCAGCAGCTTAAGAACACTCCGTTAATGAGGAAACCATCAGCAGGTGTGTGAAGAGGCGGTTTAGAACCAGGCGCCTCCTGGTGGATGAAGGGAGACAAACACAGAAACACAGACACAAAAACAGGAGTCCAGACATAAGGTTGACAAAGGCGCAAATGAAATCTAGCATTTGTCAGTCAATACTCTATTATACATATGGAAGGAAATGTATGGTCTGAACAAAAATCAAATAACATATTGCATCAAAAAACATGTTGTCAGGTGGCCAGTTTTACCCAGGTCCTGGTCTTCATCAAGGTCATCATTAAACATGTTATCTTTTCAGCTTCAAGGTTCAAAGCTAATGACATAATTTATTTCAAGGCTTTCACCCATAAAAAATAGCTTCTGAAAGAGTTTTGGCAGAAATGTTTCGAAATGTTGATAAATTATAACCTTAATGAGCAGTGTATGCAGAAAACAGGGGAACTATGAAAGAGATAAGGCAAAAAGGAAAAAAAATAGATAGCTCAAAGAGCCATGAAAAGTCTTTCAGTGAGAGGGAATCTATTTAGGTTTAAGGTATAAGACATTTAAGGTATATAGGCACAGTTTGCACCAAAACGTGGGTTCATAATTCGTAAAACTCCTAAACCAACCACCCTGCAAAACTGGCATCATAAATACAAGTAGATGAGTCTAAGTTGCACAGACTAAGGCTGAATCCCAAACCAGCCCCTAAAAACACTAACCCTGTGCAATAATCCTCTGTTTGCTCGTTCCCTGGTCTTTAGGGCTGCCTACTCAGCCGAGATTTGTGGTGGCAGCTCCAACTAACCACAGCTGTAACATTGTTCAGTCAGTTGGTCATTACCCATTAATTATTGTAACACAAAATTCTTTTTTTCATAAGGTCTTAAATAAGAAAATATACCTATAGACTGAGAAACATTACCTCCTGTTGGGATCCTCAGGCTTGCCCAATAGAGGGCGCCGAGGATCCTCTTCTGCTCTCTTTGTTTTTCCCTTAGGTTTGGAGTTACTGTGGGGATCTGGAGATTACCCTCTGTCTCCAGCAGGATGCGCTGTGGGTCTTCTGGAGCTGGAACCTTCCTGCACACCTGTTCCTAATCCTCTCATTAGAAGACCTCTCCTTTATAAGCTCCTGCCTGACCTTGATCCCACGCCGCAGTGTTGATCTTAGTTGGTTAGCTTCCTGAGCCTCTGTCACAGATGAATCTTTGTTATCTCTCGTGTGAGATCAGATTCTAATTCTTCCTTGTTTCTGCCTCACAGGAATCCTGTCTCTTCGTGAAAGCTCTGGATGAGCTTAACCTCCTGTCTCTTCGTGAAAGCTCTGGATGAGCTTAACCTCCTGTCTCCTCGAGAAAGCTCTGGCTCTGGAGGAGCTTAACCTCCTGTCTCCTCGTGAAAGCTCTGGTTAGACCTATTAGACAGAGAGAGAGAGAGAGGGGGGGAGAGGGGACTACCTAAACTGCACATAAACAGGCTCAGACACCACACAAGGATTCCTATAACCTGCATTATACAAATCCTTGGGCTTTAAAACAGCGCTTTCAGTGGAAAAGTGTCTAATACATATGCTTGACCGGCTATTACATATGGTTGCTGGATATGCCCATCCAGTTACAAGATATGACTAGCCTATTGTGTATGATTAAAACTATATGTGCCCATAAAAGGTGGTAGCTGTAAAAGCAGTAGTTTATAATTTAATCAAACCTTTCCATTCATAAATACTACCAAGCCAATTCCACAAGAGTGTCTGCTTTTGTAAAGATTGCAAATATGAATTCAGTCATCCTGAACTTTATTTTATTATTTAAATCCACTTGATATCTAGCTTCCACTATTAGTGTAGTGACTATTTATACAAAACTAAAATTCAAAAATCAAAAAACGTAATACTTAAAGCTACAGTGTCTAATTTTCAGCGACATCTAACGTCCAGACTGCAGACCGCAGCAACATGAACATCTCCCCCCCAACCGCTTCTCCCCCCCAACAGTACGGCGAGCGTTACGGGACAAAATGTCTTCCACGACGTCCGCATCACCTACCTTCTCAAGTGATGAGGTTTGTTTACATAGATAATTTTACAGATAGTATTTCATTAGTCTGTGTAGGGTATAGATTTCAGTACCGTCTCAGTTCATCTCTCTCAACTTGCCGTAGTTACTTTCGAGCGTAATGGGCGATCTCGCAATCGCTAGTTTGTTGGCTCTGCGCTGCCGTAGCGCAAAGATGTCTGCCTCCATGGCTGCGAGACCCGCTCCTATGTAATTATAAATAACGAATTCTAAGACAACGCAAATATTAAGGTTAAGAGGCAGAGCTCGTAGATGATGATAAATAACATAGTTATGTATAATATATTACATTTCTGACTGTATATCCCTGTAATTATTACACACTGTAGCTTTAAAGGTGATCAAAGCAAAAGGTGAATTTAACTCAAATAGTCACCTGATGCACTGTGGATTCTGCCTTACGTAGTCCAACACATCAAAAAAGGGTCAAAATCCAGTTCTTTCCTGGTTTTATTCTCTGTTCAGACAAAACAGCTTACAGGCTTCACAGGATTCTGCTCCTGCTCTTACTCTGATTCCTGCACCTGTTCTTTGACTGATTGACTAGCTGACTGAGACTGATAAAAAAACCATATGACTTTCCTGTATTTAAAGAGAAAATCAAAATATCACGCTTATATCTTAATATTGTATGAGAAAATGCAGACATTCTACTTTCAGAAAAGAAAATTGTAAAATGTTTCTCCAAGACTGCCATCATCACAAAGGATACAGGGGATAACCTGAGATATATGGTGTCTCGGTCTATTGTTGCTATGGCTACACATGCAACTGTTCATCCAGTCAGACTATTCAGCTTATTTTTATGGAAATCAACAGGGGTTAATAAGATGATCAGTGCTAAATGAATAGCAGTCATGATAAATTACAAAGTGAAGAGACTGGTAAACGTCTACATAGAGGAACAAAGCCGTTCTTATACCAAGAAAGATGAATTGTGGTGATTACAAGACGATCTATCAACAATCGCTGCTGGAGGCTGTTGAAGATTTGCGACTTAGAGGGAGGTTTACTTTCAGCAGGAGTATCCCACACATACATCCAAACCCACTATAGAGTGGTTTAGAATGTAGCCTGGTTTTATTGCCCATGACTATGTGCCCAATTTAGCTTTAATTTTCTTATTTAATCAGACTTTGCATCTATCCTCTTAGCTCTTTACCCCCGAAGCAATCCACAGTAATAATAACAACCTCTGAAAGGGACAACTCTAAGACCGAACTAAACTTGAACTTTTTCTATTTCATGTTAAGCAACAGAATAGGTTATAGAGGTCTATGGTGAGCCTTTTGCCAGATAACATCACATTTGCAGTCTGAAAAATGAGCTTCTTCTAATCTTGCATGCACTCTTACAAGGGCTGTCCACGTTCAATGATGTCACTAGAGCATTGTGTCACTGCAACGGATATCGCAAAGGTGGGTAATTAAAAAATGTCTCATCTAAGTGTGCTGTGGTCTTTAAATCAGCCCAGATACAGCCTGACCCATTTATCAAATCCAGTCCTTAATAGGAGTAACTGTCTCAGACATTGTGTCTCCTTTATCTATACGGTGTATTCTTCCATTCAAACCACTTTTTCTCTGTTTTAACCAGCCCTAGGTCATTTAGCCTTGTGACATATGTCAAATGAAAATTATTATTCTTATCCAACAACAAAAAATACTGTATTTTCTTTAACTATTTTGAAATCTAAGCAAGACTAAATAAAACGTTGGAACTTACACCTTATAATATGAGTAGGAGAAAACACCACAACTGATGGAGAGGCATAAATGTCTGTAGGTGTGAAGTGTGTAAGAATGATTAAAGATGTGTAGAGAATAAGAGATACTGTAGTTATGGAAAATCAGTGTGGAAAATCAATGTCACTTCATCTACAAAATAATAAAATAAGAGTTCCTTGATCCATACATCCACACCCTGAGTTTTGCTCAGAACATATAAAATTTTACTCGTGAACGAATCATATATCTAAGTATTTACAAATAGGTTACAATATAAACTGAACTATGTTCAGTATAATATAAAGTTGGCTGTGCAATTTTTACAGAAGCAAATATAACATTTTTAGTTTTTATCTCAATTTTCTTTTGGAGACATTTGTGGAATACACTGCCATAATCACTTACATCACAGTCTATTTCATTCCTAATCATGATGCTTTTCCTGCTGTGTCCAGTTGAAGCAACATCAAATTGTACACACATATTTATTAATGAGGTGCATGCAAATACACAGAACATAATATTTAACTGCTTTTAAGTAGTGTGAAATTTAAAAAAGCAGATGGGCAGCCCTGGCTCCTGCTCAGTGAGCTCCATATAATATTTAAACACAGATTTTACTGTAATTATACTTGATGGTATTTCAGTAATTAATATGTCAGTATTTATAGATACAAAAACAGAGAATACAATAAAATGAAAATTCTTCATACTCAAACTTTTCTTTGTAGCTTTGCGAGGCCTTTCCATTGACTTCCATAAATTTCTACAGCCTAAATGTGACCCTTACCCTAAACCTAACCATTATGGATTTATACCTAACACTGTTTTCAACCTGACTCAATTCAGACCTTAGTCCTAAACTTGACCCCTGACCCAACAGCAGCTGTTCCCCTCATGGAGTCCTGGCATTGGGCCTCACAAAGAACAGTTCTTCCCCATAATGAGCTATTTTTCCAGAAAATGTGGGTATGTCATTTTTTTGCAGAATCACACGGAAAATAAGTGCATTTTTAACATTTATCAAAAGCCAAAAAGACATTTTCCATTAAGGAAAACTAAGGTTCACTGGTTGTCTGGAACAGTAACAGAGTCCAAGTTTAAGAGATTCACAAGAAGAAAGATTAAAAAGGAAAAATATTCCTGATTTAAGTCTTTAGCTAGAATACAATCAGAGGTAATCATACGGCGAAGAAAGATGCTCCTTTGCCTCCTAAGGGCCCTTTCACACCTGACGATTTAGACAGTGTACAGGTGCTGGTCATAAAATTAGAATATCATGAAAAAGTAGATTGATTTCAGTAATTCCATTTAAAAAGTGAAACTTGTATATTATATTCATACATTACATACAAACTCATATATTTCAGATGTTTATTTTGTTTAATTTTGATGATTACAAATGACAACAAATGAAAATCTCAAATTCATCATATCAGAAAATTAGAATATTGTGAAAAGGTTCAAAATTGATGGCCCCTGGTGCCACACTCTAATCAGCTAATTAACTCAAACCACCTGCAAAAGCCTTTAAATGGTCTTTCAGTCTAGTTCTATAGGCTACACAATCATGGGGAAGACTGCTGACTTGACAGTTGTCCAAAAGACGACCATCGACACCTTGCACAAGGAGGGCAAGACACAAAAGGTCATCGCGAAAGAGGCTGGCTGTTCACAGAGCTCAGTGTCCAAGCACATTAATAGAGAGGCGAAGGGAAGGAAAAGATGTGGTCGAAAAAAGTGTACAAGCAAGAGAGATAACCGCACCCTGGAGAGGATTGTGAAACAAAACCCATTCAAAAATGTGGGGGAGATTCACAAAGAGTGGACTGCAGCTGGAGTGAGTGCTTCAAGAACCACCACACACAGACGTATGAAAGACATGGGTTTCTGCTGTCGCATTCCTTGTGTCAAGCCACTCTTGAACCACAGACAGCTTCAGAAGCGTCTTGCCTGGGCTAAAGAGAAACAGGACTGGACTGCTGGTGAGTGGTCCAAAGTCATGTTCTCTGATGAAAGTAAATTTTGCATTTCCTTTGGAAATCAAGGTCCCAGAGTCTGGAGGAAAAGAAGAGAGGCACTTCATCCACGTTGCTTGAAGTCCAGTGTAAAGTTTCCACAGTCAGTGATGGTTTGGGGTGCCATGTCATCTGCTGGTGTTGGTCCATTGTGTTTTCTGAGGTCCAGGGTCAACGCAGCCACATACCAGGAAGTTTTAGAGCACTTCATGCTTCCTGCAGCTGACCAACTTTTTGGAGATGCAGATTTCATTTTCCAACAGGACTTGGCACCTGCACACAGTGCCAAAGCTACCAGTACCTGGTTGAAGGACCATGGTATCCCTGTTCTTAATTGGCCAGCAAACTCTCCTGACCTTAACCCCATAGAAAATCTATGGGGTATTGTGAAGAAGAAGATGCAATACACCAGACCCAACAATTCAGAAGAGCTAAAAGCCACTATTAGAGCAACCTGGGCTATCATAACACCTGAGCAGTGCCACAGACTGATCGACTCCATGCCACGCCGCATTGCTGCAGTAATACAGGCCAAAGGAGGCCCAACTAAATACTGAGTGCTGTACATGCTCATACTTTTCATGTTCATACTTTTCAGTTGGCCAACATTTCTATAAATCCTTTGTTTTTATTGGTCTTCAGTAATATTCTAATTTTCTGATATGATGAATTTGAGATTTTCATTTGTTGTCATTTGTAATCATCAAAATTAAACAAAATAAACATCTGAAATATATGAGTTTGTATGTAATGTATGAATATAATATACAAGTTTCACTTTTTAAATGGAATTACTGAAATCAATCTACTTTTTCATGATATTCTAATTTTATGACCAGCACCTGTATATCTGACATCCCAGAATCTTCAAAAACGCTGGCATAAACTGAACTTTCTATTTATTTTTTGGGCGTATGCATAGAGTATTTCTAATTAATCCAGAACTTATGTCCAACGACAGCCTAACTGCCGTGCATAAGGCATGGCAGGATAATGCCCATTAAATGTCACAAACCAGTGTTCTGAGGGGGCAGCAGTGCACCTGGAGGCACCCGGCCTTCAAAATAAAAGACGCCTGTGATCGCGGTATTAACCTAGCTGCTGTTTACCGCCCACTAAAAATTAAAGAATAAATAAAAAGGAAAAAATAGAAAGAAAGGTTTGCAGTAGCGACAGATTAAGTGTTTGCTAGGAAGTTTGTTGCTCGTGGTCATGGGCATGAATGCAGGGAGGATGCATCACACTCACCTTCTCACACACCCTATAAATGGATGAAGTCTGGAGGAGTACTGACGGTTTCCTCATATAAACCCCCTTTTATACCATAACGCCACCAATACGCCATTAAACGGTAGGTATAAGATAGAAACACATTCAGTCGGTCATCTGGAACACATCAAATATGTTGATATAGGTTGGAGATAAGTTGTTGATAAGTTGTTGATAAGTTATGCACAAGTTACTGATTGGTTTTGGATAAGCTGGATGCCACAACTTATGAGTAACTTACTGTAAACGTATGTCAACGATCCAATAACTTACCAGTAACTTAAGGCCCACATATGAGCATATGCTGGAATACTCACCGTATGTCGATGTGTGTCAGCGTGTATCAGCATACCTCAGCATGATCATAACTTATACAAAAAGTACCCGTAACTTATCCAACGTATGCCAGCGTTTTTGCCAGATTTTATCTACATCAGGCAAATGCTGGTGTAAATGTCAAGGTGTGACAGGGGCAATAAATACACATACTTGTTATCTTGATTGATAAATGAGCTCTGGTGTGCTCTACTGTTTAGACCTGGTGCATATTAGTGGTGTGACTTAGCATGCTGTTAGTCCCCCCAAGCCTTTCAAGATCAAGAGAGGTTGACAGCCAGACTACACAATTTTCTTTGTTCTCGTGTCTCAGTTCCTCCTTCTGTCTGTTTTTAATTGCATCATTATATCAAGAAATCCTAGTTATCATTGAGCTGCAAGGATAGAGGATATGCAGAACATAAAAGGAGACATCTCATCACCTTGGAGCTGATGCTGCAGTCACCTATTGCTCCTGTTGTTGAGAAGTCTCCTTGAATTTTCTCTTTATCAACTTTACACCAATATATTAAACCACAGTTAGAGACTGAATATAAAACATTTGCTTGGTTGATTAGGTTAATTATAGTTTAAAACTTAATACAATACCTAAAAAAAAAAAATTTTCTGAAAGTTTTACCGTAATATTACAGAATACTTAAAGGTATAGAAGACAATCTTTTATTTCCGGATGGCTCATCAAAATAAGGGGTCCTCCTAATTGTCTCATTCTGGTGATATGTTTACGTAAGACCCTCCTACGTGCTCGACCCCTTAGCTATATTTTTCTGCGCATGTGCACTTTCTATGGTGAGCTAAGGTTTTACACAGCAATTGAAGCTCACCTTTCCAGTGATGGGCAGTAGCGCCACTACATGTAGCGAAGCTATTAGTTTAACTACATGTGACAGTAGCTTGACCGTAGCGTCGCTGTTTTATTTATCAAGTAACTTTCCTGTAGTGACGTTTATTGCTTTGATCAAGTAGCGACGTAGCGTCCACAAACGCTACAAAATCCAGGGCATAACTAAAAAATTAAACCAGGTTTCCTATTTTAAAACAACAATCAGAGTTATTCGTTGGACATTCACGCTTGAGCCTCTATTCTGCCTCTTCTGTGTGTATCTACCGAAACATGCGCATGCGCACGGCATTGGAACTCAAAGAATGACACACAGACACACGCACACACACAGAGCCACACACACAGGATGGAGGAGGAGACAGGAGCAGAGCGAGAAGATCAGCCAACTGTCCCTACCTTATCTTCAGAGATTATGAAACTTGTAGAATCCTGAGATAAAAAAATAAGTGTACAGATGTCTGCTTTGCAATAAAAAAAAAAAAAAAAAAAAAAAAAAACTATTGTCAACGTCCAGGACATCCAACACCAACCTGAGAACTCACATTCAGGTGAATCACTAATTTCCCTCCTGCAGTATGCAAGTAAAAATATCAGCGTCAGTGTAAATCCCAACTCACTTTAGCCAAATGCTGTATGTAAATTAGTAAATCGAAAGCTACCCACCTACCAACAAGCAGTGTGTGATGGAAAGGGACTAGCCAAGTGGCTAAGCAGAAGTGTTAAAAAAAAAAAAAAAAGCTTATGCAATTTTTATAATTGTAACATGAGTGATTTTCAAGGTTCTTGGCCATACAGAGCTCATGTGGCCAAGATTAGCCATTTGTTTTACATAGCCAAACACTAATTAAAACAGTCAACTACAGTATATTTTTAAAAATAAAAATGTGAAAAATATATCAGCTTTAACTTTATTGGCACCTTTAATTTCCAGATAGTTCACTCTGATGTGTGCCACTAAGATACTCTAATTAGAGAGCAGTAGTGAAACTTCGATATTGTATTTTCATGGCCTAATTTACCTGACAGAATGTTTACATAAATCTGTTTTAAGGCTTATTTGCACAGATAAGATTTTTTAGGTATGGAGGAACAGCTCTACCGTATATAAAATAAATACATAAATAAATAAATAAATACTCAATAAATAAAAATAATAATAAATAATAAAATAAATAAGCATTCAATTAATTGCCCCCAAAAATACAATGAATAAATATGTAGGTAGAAATTAAATTATACGGTGAAACATAAATATATGTATCACTTAATTAGCTTCTTTATTTTTTCACCTTTTTTGTAAACAGTTTCATTTGTTACTTGAATCGACTGTTTAATTGAGGTCTGAAGAAGTTTTCTCTAAGGGAGACCCTAAAGAAATAAGATGCCTTTTGTAGGGTTTTGTTTTCCCTTGAGATGTCCATTGAATGCAAACTCATAGCCATGTCTCCATGTGTAGAACATTACACATTTAATTTGGTTCTAAAAACAGCAGATTGTTTACTAGTTTGTCTACTAGTAAATACTTCAGTTTTTATTTTAATATGCTGATCATAAAGCAATGTTTACACTTATATGTCATTGGCTGATCTTTAATAAATGTTTTAACTAGTGTGTCAGACTCATTTTGAATTGATATTAGGTTGGTACAACGTTAAGTAGCTTCTGATGTAGTTAAGCTACTGTTAACACATTAGTGTAACTTAGCTTGCTATAATTCTTTAGGTGGTAGCTTTTGTGTAGTGAAGTTCAATTTATTGTTGAGTAACTGATAGCTTAGCTCACTACACTGGACAAGTAGCGTGCCCAACACTGCACCTTTCTCACCATGGTTCTTTGAAAATGACCGAGGGTCATAAGAGAAAAAGGGTCTACGAAGTGTATGAGAAGAAAAGAAAGGCATCAGAAGAGGTAGATGTATCCTAGAATGCTTTGCGCGGAGAGCTCTCCTCACAAAGCATTATGGGATTTGCTGTCACAGTGGCCCACTGTCGCTACCTGACCTGACAGTAGCGACTAATAACAGAGATGGCACAGGCACTGCACAGTGGAGGAGGAGTTACGTGACCAACGGGGAGCAAAAATGAGTGGTCATCTGTCCAAATGGTAAGCAGTGGCGGAGCTAGATCTGTTTTCAAGGGGTGGCTAAAGGGTGAGCAAGGCTTTATCAGAGGGGTCCATATACAAATGATGAACGAAAGGAAACATATTTTCTCACACACACTCAAGTTAAAATGGTTTTTTTAACAAAGATTAGCCATGACCAAACAAGATGTGAAAACGCACTATGGAACAGTGAACATGTAAATGTAAACTCAGAGCCCAGAATATGACCAAAAACTAATTCTCAAAAATAAATAAATAAAACTGGCTCCAAATAGTAAACTGCAAGACAATACCACCAGAGCTGACCAGTATTACCCTGGTGGTATTTATAAAGGTTTGAGAAACACTGCTATGGTCAAATAAGCTTTGAATGGGAACAACATACTGCAAACTCAAAGCCAGGATACATTCAAGAGAGCATAATTCTCAGATTTTGGTGGGAAGAAGCAAAATGTTTTACAAAGTCATCCATGTTGAGGGCATGTGCCCTCCTTGACTCAACACTGAGAATGCCAAGATGACTTAACCTGTCATCAGCCATAGTTGTTCTAAGGTGGTTTTTGATCAGTTTTAGAGCAGAAAAACTTCGCTCACAGGAAGCAGTACTGACTGGGATAACAACCGAAATCTTACAAAGTCTAAATAGCTCTTGAAAAACCTCTTTATATGGTTCCAGGAACACAACAAAGTCAAGTAAAGTAGAGGATTTTACTACTTATTAACTCTCTTCATTTGGGCTCTACACAAAATAAGACAGCCTGGTACTTAGACTCCATGACTGTTTGGCACAACACTATGTTAACTATCATTTAAACTATAGTTTTCAGTTTTTTTTAGCTAGCTAAAATAAAAAATAAAAATAAAAATAGATTAATTAAATTAATTAATATAACTAGTTAAGTTATAATTCAAAGCTTTCATATGACAAAGCCTACTTACATTTCAGTCACTATAAAACTTAACAATGGTTTTTCACATATTTTTACCACACACATTTCAAGCAAGAGCTGGGAGATATATCCTGGCCAAATGAATAAAACATTACAGGGCAGCATGTGCACTAAAACATATTTTAAAAAGAATCTGTTTAAAACACAATCTATCAGCACTAGCATAAACGAGGCACTACGGAGCGGTGCACAACCATTTTTTTTTTCTTTTTAGAAATGTATGACAAGTGCTGCCTCTCATTAGGAAGGTAACACAGCGGTTACCGCTGAGCGGTAAAATATTGTAAATACCTGCAAAACTCCTCAATGGTGTTTGTCGCTACCCGATCCGTACCGGTAGCACGATCCGTACCATCAGCTCATTTGCGCCTGCGCGAACAGAATAACTTCCGGGTCGCCAAAAAATAATGTAATTACGGTACTGAAAAAACTTTATTTATATCCTTAAATAATTAAAGAATACTAAACTACATCGTAAAGACAATATTGAAGACTTTTCTGGAAGAAATGGATGCTTTTTAAATTCAATCCATTGTATTGCTTGACGTCATTTTTTCTGGAATAAAAATCCAAATTTTCGGGAAATGTTCCCTTATCAATGAAAAACTGCAGGTCACGAAAGGTAGCAAATTAATCCATTGTGGGATCAGTACTGCTGGAGTGCAGAGTTAAGTACAGAGTAAATCAAATATTTAAACAGATTTAAATATATACGCTGTGTGACGTATATTTGCGCATGCTCAGAGCAGTCAAAGTAACTCACAAGGCGATTGAACTTTTTTATGTATTTCTGTTTTTGTATTTTTAGAAAATGCAATATTGACGAAAATACAAAGATATACAAAAAGAAACCCATGCCTCTAAAAAATACAAAAGAATAAAAAAGTAAGAAAACGGAAATATTTCCACCGGAAGTTATTCTGTTTGCGCACGCGCAAATGAGCTAATGGTACGGATCGGGTAATGACAGTGTTCTCTAGAGCTGCGGGTGTGTTTTGGATCAAGCAGGAACCACATGTCAGCTTAACCAATGAACAGCGTCAGTGAGCAGCATGTAGGCTGCTACTGCATCGGACTGCCTTCAGGGACAGTCGGAAATTACGGTTTTCCTGTAAAATCTTTGCCGATCTCATAAGTATTATATTTTAAAATTACCGTTTCGAGTGGGGTGGCAGTAGGGGTGGCAAGGGCTCGGTTGGGGGTGGCAAGGGCTCGGTTGGGGGTGGCAAATGCCCCCCCTGCCACCCCTCTGGCTCCGCCACTGATGGTAAGTTAGCTGAGTTTGCTATAAAGTACAATATACAGTACAGTCCCCGCTCTATATAGTGATTGAGGGATTTAGGGGTTAAAGCGGACGTTTGGGCACAGTAAGCTTGTATGAGCTATGAGAACAGCAATTTTTAAACATAGTGCACATGAGGAAAAATGGGCTCATGCATGCTATTCCATGCGCTTAATGAGCGTTCCCTCTCAGGAGCTGCTACAGGGTTGGGAATGCACATTTTTTCAAGTGGAGAGGCCGGGTGTTTTAAAATATTAGGAAAATCCTCCACAATACCTTTAATAATCTTATGTAAAATCTATTTTTACATATGGTTAAATACAAGGAATAGACAAATGTACCTTTATGGGGAGTGATCGCATACTGGTTAGAGCAGAGCAATTGTGATCTGAGAAGGTTGCAAGTACCTGGTTTTATGCCCACAGCCTGCACTCTGGCTCCCTGACCAAGTCCCTTAACCCCACACTGCTCCCCGGGCACCGCACAATTGCAGCGCACTTCTCCCCAAGAGGATGGGTTAAATGCAGAGAGTTAACTTTGATGCTTTGTACTTGTGACAGTGTAATGACAATAAAGTTGAATTCATGAGCCTGATCTTATTCGGAGAGACGGCATCCATCCCACTTTGGATGGTGCAGCTCTTCTTTCTAGGAATCTGGCCAAATAATAACCAAATTTATTAGTCCTCCAAAACGCTGACCATCCAGGGTGCAGACCAAGAAGCAGAGTCGTAGTTTAATACACCTCTCTGCAGCTTCTCTACTGTTACCCACTCATTACTCCCTCCAGACAGTGTCTTGCCCATGACCAAAATCTAATAAATTGGAAAAGATTCCCAAAGGAGTAAATCATGATATTTTAATTAAAATTAAAATACCTCCAATTGAGAAAAAAGTTAAAATGATTAAAAGTGGTTTATTTAACATAAGATCTCTTTCCTCAAAAGGTCTGCTAGTTAATGACTTGATTTGTGATTATCACATTGATTTATGTTGCCTTACAGAAACTTGGCTGCAGCAAGAGGATTATGTGAGCATAAAGGAGGCAATTCCTTCTACTCATTTACATTTTCACATACCCAGATATTCTGGGCAAGAAAGAGGAGTAGCAACAATCTTTCAGTCTGACTTACTGATTACTCCATAGGCAGTTAATAATTTATATTTAAAGTCTTTTGAACATGTAACCCTTAGTTTCCCTCATCCAAACTGCAAAGTAAGAAAACCTCTTCTTTTTGTAACTTTGTATTGCCTACCAGGTCCTTACTCTGAATTTTTAGATGAGTTTTCAGAGTTCCTATCTGGTTTAGTGTTAAATACTGACAGGATCATCATAGTGGGCTACTTTAACAACCATGCTAACATTGAAGATGATAGCTTAAGTGCAGCCTTTAATGCTATCTTAGATACTATTAGCATTGTTCCAAATGTGAACAGTCCTACTCATTCTCATCTTTGTACTTTGGACCTTGTGCTGACATATGGCATAGAATGCGAAGAAATAACAGTAATTCTGAACAACCCTGTCCTCTCTGACCACTTCTTAATAACCTTTAGAGGGGTCATAGAATGAATATATAGGGTACTTGGTGTTTGTCCTTAAGGTCTCTGTTTAGGGTGTGTAACATTGGTTGGGCTAAAAATGGCACATTTGCTGTTCTATGAGCCCTAATGCAAGCTTGTTTATAAGCCCTAGAATGAAACAACAGCTTTTCTTCCTTTTATGCTATGCTTGTGAATATTTAGATGAGCTATGCTCTGATTGGTTGGTTTACAACGAGTGAAGCTGTTGAGCAACAACGCATCATAGCAACACACATTCACTCACTAAAACATTGAAATTGTTGATATGGTGGGGTGACCAGACGTCCTCTTCTTCCCGTTTTCCAGTTGTCCTACTTTTCATACCTAAAAAAATGTCCGGGGAGAATTTAAAATCATCCGGGGTTTTGGTCAACCACAGTGCAGCAGAACCGAGCCGTCAGCTCCGGGGCTGGTCCGGAAACCGCAGCTGACAGAGGCATGGAGCAGGCGGGGCATGGAGCCAGCAGGGGACGGAGCACCGAACCCGTCCAGTGATGGTAGCCTGAACACCAGCAAAAATTCTGGCCAGAACCAAATAAGGCAACATCCCCAAATCGACATTAATTCGGGGCTTAGTTTGGATTCGCCCATTTTATGTTGGAAGTTTAGAATTGTGAGATTTGCAGAGAAAGGAGGTGTCGGTGGGGTTTGAACTTTTCTGTACGTCCATTTAACCCAGTGAACTATTATTATTCATCTATGACAATGTAATGTAAGTGCAGATCATTAGCTAGTCATAAATTTTAAAGAATGTGTTCCACTTTCTCTATCCTCTGTGTTGCTGAGCAGTGCTGCAGAGGGCCAAAGATAAGTTTATTCCTCTTAACAGATTGATAATGTTGTTGTTGGGGTTGCTAGTTCTCTGCGTACTGCCTTAGACAATGCAGCCCCACTGAAAAAGAAAAACTTAAAAAATAGAAAGCCTTCTCGCTGGTTTAATGAAGAGTTGTGCACTCTGAAACAAAATGCTTGGAAACTGGAGAGAAAATTGCACTCCACAGGCCTACAGGAATCCTACCTAGTCTGGAAAAATGGTTTACTGCTGTATAAGAGGACCCTTTGTAAAGCAAGAGCAGCATATTTTTCCTCATTAATAGAGAAGAATAAGAATAATTCTAAATTTCGATTTAATACACTTGCCAAAGTCACCCAGAGCCATAGCTCTGTTGAACTGTCCATTCCACCTGCTCTTAGCAGTAATGATTTTATAGCATTCTTTATAAATAAGATTGATCTTATTAAAAATAAAATCATTAGCACACCTCTAACTATGATTGGTTTATCTCTACATCATAGGTAGCCATAGAATCTGAACAGGATTTAGACTGCTTTGATCCAGTTTCAGAGTTAGCAAAACTACTGTCTTCATCTAAGCTTTCAACTTGTATGTTAGATCCAGTTCCAACCAGGTTATTTAAGGAAGTATTCCCTTTGATCTTGTCCTCCATTTTAATGTAATTAATATATTCCTGTTACAGGGATATGTACCAAAGGCTTTTAAGGTTAATGTAATTTAACCTTTACTTACCCAATCTTCCTTTCTTATCTAAAATTATTGAGAAAGTAGTTGCCAAACAAGTGTGCGACCACTCACGCCATAATTAACTTTTTGAGTTTCGGTCTGGCTTTGGAGCTCACCATAGCACTGAAACAACTCTGGTGAAAGTCACTGATGTTCTCATGGCCTCAGATAATGGACTTGTATCTGTACCTTGCCTGTTAGATCTCAGTGCTGCATTTGATGCATTTGATCATAATATTCTAGACTTGAATAGTTAGTAGGAATTAAAGGAACAGCTCTAGACTGGTGTAAATCTTATTTATCTCATCTCATTTAAATCCCATATCAAAGAGGTTTCTAGAATTTCCTTCTTTCATCTGCAGAATATTGCAAAAAGTAGAAATGTCCTGTCCAGGGGGGGATGCTGAGAAACTAGTCAATGCATTTGTTACTTCAAGGCTGGACTATTGTAATTCTTGACTATCAGGAAGTCCACAAACTGTAATTCTTCACTTTACAGTGCCCAGAGATGTTATAAAGAATTTAGAGCAGTATGTAACGATAATTCTGAGTAAATTAGATGAGCAGAATGATTAAGACACAGTGGTGCTAGAAAATATGTATCTTTTCTGAGCCCTGGTTAAAACTGTAGAGGTTTATTTTAGAGTCTCCCAAGTAAGAATATAGATGTTAACAAGTTTGTCTGTAACTCAAGCATTTTTTTAGTCATAGAGAAATGAAGGTGCAGATGTTCAGCTTCAGCCGAATTGGAAGCTCTGTCACAATTCACAATCCTGCTGGAACAAAACATGCCATGCTATACGTGATTGATATGATTGTAATTCCTGTCGCAGTGAATTATGAAAGACGCCAAACTGCACAATTTGTTACAGCAGTGGAACCACCTTACAGAGCTTCAACAATAGATCACTCCAACAATAAAAAGCAAGTTATGGTGTTAAAGTGTTATGGGAGTCAAATATTGAAAAAAACAGAGGAGGAGTAATATGAGGCAGCTATGCAAGACATAATGGACAATAGAAGGCATGATTTTACCATTTCTTCAAAACTGGCTAATATGGTTGGGAGACTGCCAGGGAAAATATCCTGGACATTGGAACATTGGGGGCTGGGCCGACACACTGGCAAAGGAATCTCTGAGAACTGAACTGCAAAAAAGGGCTTTTTATTGAAGGTTCTTAAGGCTTCTGGTACCTCGTATGAAGCCAAATATGTACGGTTCACTGTGTATAAACAACTAGAGCTATAATTTGATTTAACCCATCAATATCAGATCAAAAGACTTTGCGAAAAAAATGTTGGAAAGAAATCACTGTCATTCTTTGATGGGAAGAAAAAGCTGGGGGGAAAGCAATTTTTCATTTTTGCCAGTACTATATAAAACGTTACTGGTTTATATTGGGTCCTTACACCCTGCATGCATTGGATTATTAGAGAGAAATAATCAATAAAATTAATTTTTTAGTCTGACTAAAATAATGTTTTTTTTTCCTTTCAGCTACACTGAGGCTGATGCATCATCTGCATATATCTTTTTTATTTAAAAGAAAGATATAGCAAAAGATTGATTTTTTTTTTTTTTACTTGATAAACAAACATTAAAGTTTAATGGTTAAATCAGTTTGACACATTGGACCAACTTCAGTTTCTTTATCATTTAAAAATGTGCTTTATACAGAGCTTTTTTATCTAGAAAAAAAATTGATAATTTTTAAGACAATACAAAAAAACCAACACCCTAATTCGATGAATACAAAAAGAGGAATTACAAGACAGAAATATTTCAAGAAGGTCTATGTGTCTTTTTATCAAGGTCTTAATATACAAATAAACAGTATGATAATAACATATCAATTTTGGATCAAATGAAATATAAATTTTGGATATGATAAAGGGATTTATTTGAAAGAAATCAAATACAGCTGCTGAGTGTGGCACCAGGGTGGAGTACTATTGCAGACACAGATCTAAGCACCCAAAGACAAATAGCAGAGTAAAGTATGTAAAGTTTAACATGTACCACACACATATTGAAAAACTGTCTTACTGTTATTGGATTGGTAACTGTGTGCTAAAGTTTGTGTCAAAAAACAACATGCAGCCGGTCTTCCTGGTACGGCATATTGCCCAATCTTTACAGGTACACTATACCAGACCATACTTTCACTCCTGACCAAAAGGCTTAGAAAATGATGGAAACAGCTGTGTTTTCTACTTTTACAACTTAAGCTTGATCTGTTTCACATGTCCCCCCTAAAGTTGGCCAGGTAAAAGTTACACTAGGGTAGGGTGGGACGATGGAATATCTCATGCTGCACCTGACCAGAACCCACCTTTAGCCAAGGGTGTAACTTGTTGATGAAAGTTGGTGGGGGCTGATGGACCTACAGTTACTCAACCGAACGCTTTCATTGTGGTTTTGTATTTTCGAAAATATAGAAAATATAGATGTTAGAGAGATGCCTTTTAGTGCATTACATATATGGGGCCCAGCCAATTCTGATGCCAAAATCGATAAATCATGCATCCCTTGAAGTACAATTTTAATTTCATCCATCCAGAAAAATATGGATATGCTGCATTTTAAATATAGCATATCTTAATTTTTTTCTTGTAAACTTTCTGGTAAACTTGGAGATATATTTTATTGCATGTTGTATATCCCAGTAAATGTTTCACCTTTAAATCAACAGCTCTCCCTACTTCTCTCATTGCTCTGTTTAAAAAGATTTATGAACCTCTTTACTAATGTAATGATGCCAGTAACAAAATTTCAAGATATGTAGAAGTCTGATTCTGTCTCCACCATAAGAAAACATTTTAACCTGTAACTGGGAGTCATGGTCCTCTGAGAAGCCAAGCTTTTTTTTAACCAGTAAAGAAGAACCAACTATGTTTTCCCATGCTTCTTGCATTATGTTAGTCCATCTGTATGTCTAACAAACACATTTTTGGTGGCATGAATTTTTTTAACCAACCCGTCTCCTGACTTTTACTTAAACATCGAAGTAGCTGCTGGTTAAATTCACTGAGTGCTGCTGTGTGTCTCTCCTCCAACCACATAGCTACTTTGTAAACAGTGAAATGCGACCAAAAAATCAGATGTTTCGAAGCGACAGATTCAGTGATGTTACACCGAGATGCGGGACACGGGAGCAGCGGGAGAGAGGAAAAAAAACACTGACTCAAAACGCTCTGAACACATTTAGCTGCACCCAACTCCCAACAATGAGCAGAAAGGGGGAAAAAGCGGAAATTATCAGTGGGGACTGTCCCCACCAGGCCAAAGTTGGTGGGGATATATCTAAATCAGTCCTTCAGAAAGTTACACCTGTGACTTGAGCTTATCTTTGTCAACCTTCATAACATCCCCCAAACCAACTAAACTTCTGGAATCACTAAAATTTCTATAATAGAAAAGGGCGTGGATGAGGGTTTAGCTAAAAAAAATTCAAGCTTAACCTTATGTTGCATCATGTCCCAGTCCAGGTGATGCCACTGGAGACTGCTATATTTGAGTTCAGTGTGCCTACCATACTGGGGGGACACAGACAAAAAACAAAAATTGTTGATTTGATGTGAATTCACCTTAAAGAAAAATAACGTATAATTCTACTGTGAAGCAATATTTGAGTGTTTTTTTTTTTAAGTGAACAATTTAATAAAGTAAAAATAGCCAAACACTATGATTTTTATAATTATTTTTTGGAAATAATACAGGTGTTAGATGCTGGATGTGAGTGTGGCTTAACTAGTAATGAATGTGGTTCTGATATGACATTGGGATTTTGAAAATATTTTCACATAATGTATTAAATAGCACTACTCAAGGATCCAAAAGCCCTTTAAACTGAATCCATTCATGAATCATCAAAGTCCATATCAAATTCTTTTTTTCATGATTTTAATACAGCATATTCCTCCTCTTTACTTGAAAAAAAAAATCTTTTGGATGTATTTCTCTTGAAGAACATGGCGTGTAGTGTTTAAGAATAAAATTTTTTCAGCTTAGTTATATGTTGTGACCCCAAGAACAGTAAAATAAGTATTTTTTTTTCTTATAATACTTTTGTTTTATTTTTATGTATGCACAAAGAATAAAACATTGTTATTTTCCCCAATTAATCTTCACGAAACAACTGTCTTTGTGTTTGGTAACACATCTCTCAATAGAAACACCTTGAAAAATGAGGGGTTACCACATACAACTGCAATCTTGTCCTTGCATGGGGTATGACATGGTCCATTACCCAAAGCCTTTAGTACAGAGAGCGAAGAAGATAGGGAGGTATTGATCCACACCAGTAAAGGAGAGAAAATGAACGAGTGAAATGCACTTCTCATTTTTTCCTAATGCCATTCGCAGCTTTCTTTATCAGAAAAGTGGCTTTCATCAAAAGCATCATTCATGTAATTAATATACTCCTTGAATAGTTCTACCAGGAATGATGAGACATTTATGAGGTGATTGTTTTTTAATTCATCCAGTTATGTCCATGTCTTTATAGTATCATGGGGATATCATTCATTCAAATTTAATACATGTGAAAACGAATATGAATAAAGTTCTGGGGAATCTTAACAATTAGACCAAAATATGCTTCCTTGGTTTTCTTTGTTGTTTTTCTCTTACCATAATGTTCACATGTACTTTTGAAGGCTTAGGAGAAGGATGAAAAAATGTGTAAAATGCAGAGTTTAAAGGGATACATGTTTAATGGAACGGTAGAGATTAAATAAAACCTCACCAGACCAATTCAACTGGACTCCAGGTGGTGAGGGCATCAAGGTCAATAAATCAAGACTTATTCTAGCCCAAAACCATTTTATAGACTTTCAAATGGAGCAATACAATTCAATTGGAAGCATAACAGTGTGGGACATGATTAAATTTAAGGCTGGGAAGAGAATCAAAAAAGCAATCAGAGTCTTAATGTTTCTTTTAAAAAAAAAAGGAAGAAATCCCGGCTTACTTGTTGTCACTTGTTTAAAAAAAAAAAGGGGGGTAGTGGTGGCTTAGTGGTTGGGGCATAGGGCACCGGGCACAGTACAATGGCAGCCCACTGCTCCCCAAGGGGATGGGTTAAATGCAAAGAAGTAATTTCCCTCTGGGATTATTAAAGTATAAAAAACAAAAAAACTAAACAAAACAAAAAAAATTTGCTTTAATTAGGTTTATAATGATGCTTCAGGTTTAAAATAAACCTAAAGGACTGTAAGCTGTACATTAAATATAATGACACACTTAATGTACCTCTAACTGTACTAAAAACATTTTTCGATATTCATTATATTTTCTGTATAGACATTTCTGACTGCTTCAACTTTCTGAAAATCCATTTAAGAAATAAAAGTAAAAGTAGAAATTAAATTATACAGTGACACATAAATGTATATAACTTTTAATTAGCTTCTTTATTTATTTGCCTTTGTAATATTTACCTTATTTTTTTTTTATATATATATTTCTGCCTGCCCGTTTTACATTTCTGCCTGCCCTCATTTCTGCCTTCCCTTTTTACATTTCCCTCTGCCCATTTTACATTTCTACATCGGTCGAATCTACAGGAGGAGAGTCTGAGAACATTTAACTTAGTACTCTGAGCTCTGTGAGTTAAGAAGATGGACTGCCAACCAATGAGCAGAAGTTGACTCTCTAGGACACACCCTCTCCTCATTTGCATAATGAGACAGAAATGCATACAGAAATATAAATACGACAGGCAGAAATGTAAAAAGGGCAGGCAGAAATAAGCAGCGGCGAAGAAATAACCAAGGTAAAAAAAATACAAAGAAAGAATAAAACAGACAAAAATATTATAACATGCACATAAGTAAATACTTAAAAATATAAGTAATTAAAAAATAAAGTTGAAGATTATAAAGGACAAAAAATAACTAAGTTAAATATTACAAAGGCAAATAAATAAAGAAGCTACTTAAAATATATGTGATTATAAATATATATGATTATATACATTTATGTCTCACTGTATAATTTAATTTCTACTTACATTTATTTGTTTATTGTATATTTGTTGGCAATTAATTGTATGCTTATTTATTTATTGAGCATTTATTTATTTCTGTATTTATTTTTTAATATGGCAGAGTTGGTCCGCCATACTGGTGTGCTACTGCATGACTGGTAAGAAAACCAGCAGGCACACAACCCTTTCTGGAACCTGATTGACACCCCTGATTTAAGAGGACAACCATAAACTTGACCTCAATTGAAATGGGAAAGAAGGGTGTAGAGATACAATTTGATAAAAAATAAAAACATTGAATTGTAGCTGTGAATTTAAAATGACAGAGATAAATGCAATAGAAGTTTTGCATGTGTAGAATCTTTCTGTCGTTCACAGCTGCAAAACAACAGTCACACCTCTGTACATAGTGAAGTACAACAGCATTAATCTGCTGCTTTGAGTTGCATATTTGCTTTCACCTTCACAACAAATATCATACTTTTGGTCATGGTCAAGCAAATACAATTGGTAACTTGAAGGTTATTAACAGGTTATGTTCGGCATAGGGCACAGCCTGCTTGAAGGCTGCACCATCCAGAAACACTGCCATATTTGTTGGGCCTCAGAGAATGGTGTCAGTGGATGGACGTGAGTGTCCTGTGGGGCATCAGCCCTTAAATGATGGAATTTTTGTGTCACCAACCTAAGTTTGAAGTTACCAGTCTGAATGAGCAGTAAAGCCGATGTGCAGCCGTTAAACTCTAACACCCTTGCTCAAAACCTGTCTGCCATGCACTCAACTCTTAGAAAACTAGGCTCCGCCACCTGTGCTCTTACTCCACTTCCTCTTGTCCCCCACTTGACTTTATCTGCCTGTACTCGGTCTGATTCCTGCTTGCCCACTTTACTTGTGGCATGCAAAACTGACCTCTTACAAACATACTCTATGGGCGCAGTAGAGCACACACTGCAGTTAGCATTCAAAGCTGGATTAGACCTACGTGATATAAACAAGACCGTTGCTGCAGAAAGACAGATTGCAGCAAGCCCTACTACTAGACTACATCATTATATAATATGCAACTCTGCAATAATGAATTGCATTGTTATTTGCTGATTACAGAACTATCTGTCAGCACACTGGCAGATGGAATGTCAGTATCCAGGGGACACTGGTTAAATTAGTTGTCAAGGTACAGTCAGGGAACCCTGTGAGATCTAGCTACCATTGAAATAACATCTATGGTGTTGTCTACAATGCACGTCATTTTCACAATTGCACAAAACATATGCAAAACACATACACTTTTTAAAAAAAATGATCTTAGTTCACAATATATTAAATTATTTCTGTATTTTTGTCAAGTTCAAGAAAATAGCTATCTAAAAGTTAAATAAATCTATTAGAGAAAACAAAATTTCACACTGAGAGCAAGAACTGATGTTATTTATTATTTATTTATTATAATTTTTTCTGAGGAAACTCTGGCCTGCCCAGACTGACAGGAAGAATGCGCAGCAAAGGTTTATAAAAGTAGGCACAGTGGATAACAAGCTAAGACTCGACAGAAATCGCCTAAGAGGTGATGCAACTTTTTTTTTACATAACTAGTGGTTGTTCAGTTTATTTTTCAGTGGTAATCCACCAACAGCTGTCTTTTAAAGTCAATCTTTTAATTCATTCTTCACAGGCATGAACCCATAGTCGTACGATGAAGAGGGTCTTTAAATGCAATTTACAACCTCAAATTTGTCATGATTTTATTCTTTTATTTATTCTGTCCCACATGCAGAAAACCAAACAAAGAGACCAGGGGAAGGTTTAACGGGTTTATTGAGAACTGGTAAAGAAGGGTCCAGTGCTGCTCTGAACACTGGCAAACCGGGATTTTCCAGAAAAGGTGTCTTTCTCTGAATCCAGTCGGTGTGGGTTGTTCCAGTAATTGACTTGCTCATTGGAGGGCGGACAGGGTTTACCCTGGTTGAGGTGTTTCTTTGAGGAATGGAGGAGCTGACTGCCACTTACATTTCCAATGGTACTTGAAAGGTTTCTTGTGGAGATGAATCCCCTGCTCAGTGAGAAGCTCAAACAATCCTTTGGGGAAAAGTAGATCCAAACCTCCAGTTTGAATCCCCAGCTCAGTTTGAAGCTCAGACGATCCTTCCAGGGGGAGAAGGTCTAAAACATCCAGTTAGCAGGATGACTTCCCAAAACTGGCAAACACTCTGGCGTCGAGGTAGTGGTAGTCAGCAGCTTAAGAGTCCTCAGGTAATAAGGCAACCATCCGCAGGTGTGTGAGGGGGCCAACGAGAACCAGGCGCCACCTGGTGGTGGAGGGAAAAACAAACAAAAACACACAACCCACACAAATTGGATTCCTAACAAAATTTCTGCTGGACACAGTAAATAAGGCATTCTCATATCATCCCAGGTTACGATTGAATACAAACAGCGAGTACCTTTTTTTAAACTCACCACAGTTTATTCTGAGGGTAAGATCTTTTAGATACTGGCCCCTGACCATGAATATGTAAAATTGTCTGATTGATATCCTCTGATCAGGTAGATCCAAATATTTTTCTCCATTTTGGAAGATTGCATTCAAGAATTGCATCATGAAATCTGATTGGAATTTTAATTCAAAATGATAAAATGACAAATGGCCTTTACTAATATACTTACACTAAATTCACACACTCACACATGGATGGTGACAAGCTACATTGTAGCCACAGCTGCTGTGGGGCTCACTGACATAAGCGAGCTGTACACCGGCACCACCCTCTGACCACCATCAGTAGACAATGCCAAGAAAGTGACTTGCCCACACACAAGGGCATTGAAAACTGGAGCTTGGGCTTCAATCAAAAACCCTTCGGTTGCAGGGCAAACTCATGCCGCCCCAAATCAAAACAGGAGAATCCTTGATTTTCCTCACAGATGTGGTCAACAGCCTTCGAACTCATCCGGGACAGCCGGAGATGTCTGCATGTTAACATCATCAACCACTTCCAACTCTTCAGCCATCACCTCGAGGGGAATTATTTTTGTACAGGCAGGTCTTAGACTGGGAAGAAAGAGGTTACCTCTATGAAGATTAATTGTACCATATTACAATATAACTGTAAAAAAAGTATATTTCAGTAGACAACCCTTTTTACGCTTTGCACGTACATATCTATAACAATATAGATGCCTGATTTAGTAATGCAAAGCTTTTTTATGCAATAAACACATTGCTGGAATCTTTAGAAGTCACCGCCTTGAAATGTATTAAATCACAAAATACACGGTATAAAGGGTTGAATGTTAAATGCAACATGTGGAATTGCTAATTGTTATGGAACAAGTGTTATAAAAAAGTACACAACAATGCAGACTTTAATTTTTATAAAGTGTGAAACAAGATCAAATAAGATCTTAGCTACACTGACCAGCAAGAGTTATGGTTGGAGAAACATTACTAGTTTCCACTCACCTCCTGGCATTTAACAGACAACCGAAATACCATTGTTTTACAAATGTTTCTAAAGTTGCAAGTTACATGACTAACCTGTTTGAAAAATGCATGTCGAGCTTCAAATCTAATCACCTGAAGCTGCCTCTAAGGGTCTGAGATTTTCAATAACTCCTGGGTAAGGGAGCATAAAGTTGTGTTTTGCCCCTATATGGTGAGCATAGCACTGAAGAAAGAGGGAGTTACAGTATGATGCAGTATGATTTTGTAATGATCTCAGAATGTTGGACCCAGAATTCCATGAGAGACAGGCAGTAGAAAAGTTCAAAACTTTTATTTCAAACAAACAGGAGGGCGGGGCTGCTCGTAAGCTACAAGGCAGATCTCTGCAGAGATAGGAGATACAGGTCAGTGACTGGATGTGGAGCTGATCACGACTTGGAGCAAAGTCACTGACCTGATTAAAAGTTCTGTCCGTTCTCGGAGAAAAGAGCTTAATCCAGACGGAGGTTAGTCCCCAGTTTGCGGCGGGCGCCACCCCCAGAGTTCCTAGAGAGAGAGAGAGAGAGCGGAGCAGGCGCCAGCCGACGCTGAGCAGGAGCAGTGTCTATAAGGGGAATTCCAAGGCCGGAGTCAGAAGACAGGTCCACGTTGAGAGGCCGGTAGAATCCAGGAATCAATCCAGAACAGATCAGACAAACAGAGTAGACAGGGGCAAGGCAAAACTTGGGATCCACAGAGCAGAAACAGGTCACCTTTAGGAAAACAGAACAGACTTCAGAAATCTAGAGTTAGTCTCACCAAAACTCTCGAATAACCTGGCACTGATGGAAGGCAAGAACACGACATAAATAGCAGAGGAACCAGGTGGAAATGATCTGTGTTAAACAAAAACCGCAAAACCAATTAGACAGGGGAGCAAGGAGCAAACGAAAAGATTTACTCCATGCACTGACTAGGAGGAGTAGTAATTCCCAATGCGTGTTATGCTCAGATATAATATCACCTATCATTGTCAGCAGTTACCTCAGCAAGCACTACATTTGAGATGCGGAACGCCTCATGGAGCCTTTGAGATTTCTGAGATCACCCTTGCTTATATCAGAAGGTTTGTTACTTACAGATAGATTTTTTTTTTATAATATCTATTTATCAGAAAACCAAGTTCAAAAATAATAATCATGTAATTTAACTTAGTAGTGTGAGATGCTTTTGTTAAAATATTGAACTCCCATGTCCCATCCCTTCCAGTACATATCAACTGCCACTTTGCGCGATACAGGATAAAAATACAAATTTTTCAACAAAATGCTTCCTTTCAGACTATTCCTTTCAATATAGCTCAAAGAATTAGATTTGCTTTCACAGGCAGACATTGCAACTGTTGCCTAAAGGTGACAATTGGTACTTATGTGAACATTTACTGAAAATGATTTATGGAAAAATATAGCATATAACATACAAAGAGATAGAAAGGGAGGTAAGAAAAGGAGAGAGAATATGAATTAAGGGGAGAAAAATAGAGATACAAAGAGGAAATAGGGATGAGAGAAAACAAAACAGTTATATAAACTAGAAAAA